>NC_045960.1:38094316-38236816 GCF_010909765.2 Amblyraja radiata | reverse complement strand
TCACAATGAAGGCCAACATGCCATTAGCTTTCTTCACTGCCTGCTGTACCTGCATGCTTACTTTCAGTGACTGATGTGCAAGCACACCCAGGTCTCGTTGCACCTCCACTTTTCCTAATCTGACACCATTCAGATAATAATCTGCCTTCCTGTTCTTGCCATCCAAGTGGATAACCTCACATTTATCCACATTATACTGCATCTGCCATGCATCTGCCCACTCACCCAACCTATTCAAGTCTCCCTGCAGCCTCATAGCATCCTAATCGCAGCTCACCCTGCCACCCAGCTTTGTGTCTTCTGCAAACTTGGAGATGTCAAATTTAATTCACTTGTCTAAAACGCATATATATATATTGTAAATAAGTGGGGTCCCAGCATCGAGCCTTGCGGCACCCGACTAGTCACTGCCTGCCATTCTGAAAAGGACCAGTTAATTCCTATTCTTTGGGCAAGAGTGACCATAATATGGTGGAGTTCTTCATTAGGATGGAGAGTGACATTGTTACTTCAGAAACAAGGGTCCTGAACTTAAAGAAAGGTGACTTTGAGGGTATGAGACGTGAATTGGCCAAGATAGACTGGCAAATGATTCTTAAAGGGTTGACGGTGGATATGCAATGGAAGGCATTTTAAAACTGCATGGATGAACTACAACAATTGTTCATCCCAGTTTGGCAAAAGAATAAATCAGGGAAGGTAGTGCATCCGTGGATAACAAGGGAAATCAGGGATAGTTCAAAACAAAAGATGAAGCGTACAAATTAGCCAGTAAAAGCAGCCTACCAGAGGACTGAAGAAATTCAGAGTCCAGCAGAGGAGGACAAAAGGCTTAATTAGGAAAGGGAAAATAGATTATGAAAGAAAACTGGCAGGGAACATAACAACTGACTGCAACATTTTTTATAGATATGTGAAGCGGAAAAGATTAGTTAAAACAAATGTAGGTCCCTTGCAGTCAGAAACAGGCGAATTGATCATGGGGAACAAGGACATGGCAGACCAATTGAATAACTACTTTGGTTCTGTCTTCACTAAGGAAGACATAAATAATCTGCCGGAAATAGCAAGGGACCGGGGGTTAAATGAGATGGAGGAACTGAGTGAAATCCAGGTTAGCCGGGAAGTGGTGTTAGGTAATTTGAATGGATTAAAGGCCGATAAATCCCCAGGGCCAGATAGGCTGCATCCCAGAGTACTTAAGGAAGTAGCCGCAGAAATAGTGGATGCATTAGTGATAAGTTTTCGAAACTCTTTAGATTCTGGAGTAGTTCCTGAGGACTGGAGGGTAGCTAATGTAACCCCACTTTTTAAAAAGGGAGGGAGAGAGAAAACGGGGAATTACAGACCAGTTAGTCTAATTTTGGTGGTGGGGGAAATTCTGGAGTCAGTTATTAAAGATGGGATAGCAGCACATTTGGAAGGTGACTTGGATAGGTTGGGTGAGTGGGCAAATGCATGGCAGATGCAGTATAATGTGGATAAATGTGAGGTAATCCACTTTGGTGGCAAAAACAGGAAAGTAGACTGTTATCTGAATGGTGGCCGATTAGGAAAAGGGGAGATGCAATGAAACCTGGGTGTCATGGTACACCAGTCATTGAAAGTAGGAATGCAGGTGCAGCAGGCAGTGAAGAAAGCAAATGGTATGTTAGCATTCATAGCAAAAGGATTTGAGTATAAGAGCAGGGAAGTTCTACTGCAGTTGTACAGGATCTTGGTGAGACAACACCTGGAGTATTGCATACAGTTTTGGTCTCCCAATCTGAGGAAAGACATTCTTGCCATAGAGGGAGTACAGAGAAGGTTCACCAGACTAATTCCTGGGATGGCAGAACTTTCATATGAAGAAAGGCTGGATAGACTCAGCTTGTACACGCTAGAATCTAGAAGATTGAGGGGGGATCTTATAGAAACTTACAAAATTCTTAAGGGGTTGGTCAGGCTAGATGCAGGAAGATTGTTCCCGATGTTGGGGAAGTCCAGAACTAGGGGTCACAGTTTAAGGATAAGAGGGAAGTCTTTTAGGACCGAGATGAGAAAATCATTTTTTACACAGAGAGTGGTGAATCTGTGGAATTCTCTGCCACAGAAGGTAGTTGAGGCCAGTTCATTGGCTATATTTAAGAGGGAGTTAGATGTGGCCCTTGTGGCTAAAGGGATCAGGGGGTATGGAGAGCAGGCAGGGATGGGATACTGAGTTGGATGATCAGCCATGATCATATCGAATGGCGGTGCAGGCTCGAAGGGCCGAATGGCCTACTCCTGCACCTATTTTCTATGTTTCTACCCCCAATACCATGTGCTCTAATTTTGCACACTAATCTCTTGTGTGGGACCTTGTCAAAGGCTTTTTGAAAGTCCTTTTTGAAAGTACACCACATCCATTGGCTCTCCCTTATCCACTCTACTTGTTCCATCGTTAAAATATTCCAGAAGATTTGTCAAGCATGATTTCCCCTTCATATATCCATGCTGACTCTGAATGATCCTGTCACTGCTATCCAAATGCACTGCTATAACATCTTTAACAATCGACTCGAGCAACTTCCCCACTACCGATGTAAGGCTAACTGGTCTATAATTGTGGTCTATAATTCACCGTTTTCTCCCTCCTTTCTTAAAAAGTGGGGTTACATTGGCTCCCCTCCAGTCCACAGTAGCTGATCCAGAGTCGAGAGAACAATGGAAAATGATCACCAATGCATCCACAATTTCTAGGGCCACCTTGAGTACACTGGGATGTAGACCATCAGGCCCTGGAGATTTATCTACCTTCAGTTCCAACAGTTTACCTAACACCTGACTAATGTGGATTCCCTTCAGTTCCTCCCTCCCACTAGATCCTCGGTCCCCTAGTATTTCTGGGAGATTGTTTGTGTCTTCCTTAGTGAAGACAGAACCAAAGTATTCATTTAACTGTTGTGCCATTTCCCCCTCGTAATTAACCACTTTGTCCTCTTCTGTTCTAAATTTCTCCCAGTCCACCAGTTTGCTGCTTCCTCTGGCCAATTTATATGCCTTTTCTTTGATTTTAACACTATCCATGATTTCCCTCGTTAGCCACGGTTGAGCTGCCTTGCCCGTTTTATTTTTTCGCCAGACAGGAATGCACAATTTTTGGAGTTCATCCATGCGGTCTTTAAATCTTTGCCATTACATCTCCACCGTCAACCCTTTAAGTATAATTTGCCAGTCTATCCCAGCCAATTCCTATCTCATACCTTCAAAGTCTCCTTTCTTTAAATTCAGAACCCTAATCTCTGAACTAACCATGTCACTCTCGATCCTAAGGCAGAATTCCACCATATTGTGGTCATTGTTGCCCAAGGAGCTTTGCACAACAAGGTCGCTAACTATTCATTCCTCATTACACAATACCCATTCTAGGATGGCTTGCCCTCTATCTGGTTCCAGGAAATCCTCCACCTCAGTGCTGCTACCAATTTGGTTGGCCCAATCTATATGTAGATTAAAGTCACCCATGATAATTGCTGTACCTTTGCTACACGCATCCCTAATTCCCTGCTTGATGCTATCCCCAACCTCCCTACTGCTGCTTGGTGGTCTGTATACAACTCCAACAAGCGTTTCCTATTATGTGGTTGGAGCATGTGTTTCATCTCATTTTGTCCCAGTAACAAGATGCTTTGGTAGTCTTGGGAGTGAGATTACTGAGAGTGTATTTCAGCCATCTGCAAAAACATTAGTTCAAATGTGCTGTCAGGTAAACGAAACTCTGTAAATCAAAAACTGCAAATGCTGGAAATCTCACATAGTCACAGATTCATGCAGCACGGAAACAGGCCCTTCAGCCCAACACATCCTTGCCGACCAAGATGCCCATCTAAGCTAGTCCCAAATAGAAATAGAAATTACTGGAAATGCACAGCAGGTCACATAGTATCAATATAAAGAGAAACAACGTTAACATTTCAGATCCAAGATCCTTTGTGTGAACTTACAGAACAAGTTAATCTTAAATTGCAGTGTTGGGGAAGGAATGAATAGTGCAAATGGACTATCACTGATAAGTTGAGACAACGGTTGTTGTGGTGATAAGATTCAAGATGGGTTTATTGTCACATGTACCATAAGGTACAGTGAAATTCGAGTTACCATACGGCCAAACCAAGTGAAAAGCAGTAAGACACACAAGCACAGAAAATAAAATTTAACATAAACATCCACCACAGCTGCTCCCCACATTCCTCACTGTGATGGAAAGCAATAAAGTCCAATCTCTCCCTCTTTCTTCTCCGCGGTCGAAGCCATCAAAGTTCCGGCAACGGGCAATCCGAGGCCCTCACGTCGGGGTGATGGAAACTGTTGAAGTAATGTAATCAATGAGATAATCTAGACCAGTGGTTCCCAACGTGGGGCGTACGCCCCACAGGGGGGCAATTTGATTTTTAAGGGGGGGCATCAGGTAAACATATGTAGTTTATGTTTCAGATGTTATTTTGAGTAAATTCCATTTTCTGAGAATTATTTCTTTGTCTGCTCGTGCTAAAATATGGGGGGGGCATCAGGATTTTAGAGGTGATTAGGTGGGGCATGGCCAAAAAAAGGTTGGGAACCACTGATCTAGACAGACAGACACAGACAGACAAATCAACAAACACTGCAAAATTAAAGCAGTTGGAAACTAAGAACATAAATAAAGTTACTTAAAAGTTGCGAATTGCCAGGCCATAGGGCAGGCTCTGCAGGTTAAGCTGTACTAATGGAGAGTGAAATAATAAGGCAATATTATATGGATGATTTACGGCAGAAATGGCCTTTTCTGATGGAAACAGAAAAGTGAGTTTTCTGAAGTTGTTGAATGTGAAAGACTGCAACGTGATCAGGTTGAAGATGAGGCGATGGTCCTCAAGCTAACATCAGGACACATGACAACAGTGCACAAGGCCATAGACAGATTGGTCAGATTGGGAATGGAATGGAGAATTAAAGTGACAGGTTACATGGTGCTCAGGGTCATCCCTATGGACTCAATGGAGCTACTCTGTGAAAAGGTCAGTCAATCTGCATTTGGTCTCTGTATTGCAGAGGAGACTGCGTTGTGAAAATCAAATACACTACATTGGAAGAGATGCAAGTGCATCACTGCTTAACTTGGCAAAACCGGTGGGAAGGGATGGGGTGAAAGGATATTTCTCCTATCCTGTGAAAGGACTCTTTATGTGATTGCATCCAACCCATGGCATTATTTTGAAGACATCTAGAGGTGTCTAGATGTCTAGGCGATAATTCTAGGAGATAATAAACATCACTCAAACGTATTTTCTTCGCTTAGTGCAGTGTTGAAATTGACTGCTGCATTTCCTACATTACTGCAGTGACCACATTTCACACTCTTGGTGCTTTTGCGGTGGTGAATTTGAACATAACAATGTATATAAGTTCATATCAAGTGGTCCACTTTGTTGCTGACAAAATACATGTGTGAGATGTCACCAAAGACCAATAAGCCAAACATCTGTGGTAAGTACGTTATCTGGGGAGGATGGAGGGATAATTACACATACATTTGGTAAGAAGGGTCGGTGGGAGATAGGCAGCATAGTTTTGTTCATGGGAGATTCTGTCATGAATTTTTGAATCAAGAAGATTGATGTGAGTAGGGCAGTAGATATAGTTCATATTGGCTTCAGCAAGGTCCTTCATAAGGCTTTGCATGGTGGGCATCTCTGGAAGCTTAGATTGCATGGGCTCCAGGGAGAGTGAACTAATTGGATACATAGTCATTGAAGCACCGAGGCAGACATTCCAGGCAAGGACACATTTCTTGCAATATATTAAAGAATATATTAAAAAACCAGTCAGGGCATTGAGTATAGAAAAAAAATGCTGGAGTAACTCAGTTCTGGAGAACAGAGATAGGTGATGTCAAACTGAAGAAGGGTCCCGACTTGAAATGTCACCTATCTACGTTATCCAGAAATGCTGCCTGACCTGCTGAGCTACCCCTACACTTTGTGTCTTTTTTTCTAAACCAACATCTGCAGTTTGGTGTTTCTAGATTAAGTATAGAAGTTAAGATGTTACATTGCAATTGTACAAAACATTGGTAATTCCGCTCGAGGAATATTATGTTCAGTTTTGGTCATTCTAATATACAAAAGATGCCTTTGAGCTGGAGTAAGTGCAGAAAAGATATAAAAGGATGTTGATAAGACTCTGAAAAATTAGCTATAAAGAGAAGTAGGTGAGGCTAGGACTTTATTCCTTGGAACATAGGAGACTAGGGAGTGAACGCACTGAGGTATCATAAGATCATAAGGCATAGAAGAAGAATTAGGCCATTCACCTTGTCGTCTGCTCCATCATTATATCATGTAGGATCTATTTTTCCCTCTCAACCCCACTCTCCTGCCTTCTTCCTGTAATCTATTAATCAAGAAATAACGTTGACCATAGATAGTGTGAATGAACAGAGTCTTTTTCCCAGAGTTTGGAAATCAAGAATGAGTGCATTGGCTTAAGGGGAAATGGGAAACATTTGATAGGAACTTGAGGGGTATTTTCTCATAGTGGTGCGTATGTGTAATGAGTTGCCCGATGAAGTTATTGGTGCAGGTACTATCACAACATTTTAAAGACAGTTGGGCATGTGTATGGATAAGAAAGGTTTAGATATAGGTCAAACACAGAGATATTGGACTAGCTGAGATGGACATCTTGGTCACATGAACAAGTTCGGCTAAAAGGCCTCTTTCTGTTCTGTGTCATAAGGTCAAAAGTGATAGGAGTAGAATTAGGCCATTCGGCCCATCAAGTCCACTCTGTCATTCAATCATGGGCAATCTATCTCTCCCTCCAAACCCTGCCTTCTCCCCATAACCTTTGACACCTGTACTAATCAAGAATTTATCTATCTCTGCCTTCAAAATATCCACTGACTTGGCCTCCACAGTCGTCTGTGGCAAAGATTTCCACAGATTCACCACCCTCTGACTAAATACATTTCTCCTCATCTCCTTCCTAAAATAGTCTATGATTCTGCATTGCAGTAGGGAAAACTATGATTGAGTTTTTATATTCTTCTCTAATATATCGTAAGAAACATGTCCTTGACAGGAATGCACTTTATTGTGAACTTCAATGGGACATGAAAGTTACTATTAATAGCAAGTCATGTTTTTAGTACCAGAGATCCAGTCAATTCTGACAACAGTATAAAAATTATTTCTGTCACCGTGATAAATATCTCAGAATTTTAGGACCACTATATCGAGTGAAAGGACAGTTTCACATTCAAAGAAGAATAAATTGTCCAAATCCAGATTGAAAATGATTTTCCTGTGAATGAGTAGTTCAATTCTTAATATGATATGTGGTGTTATACAGTGAAGAGTTACCTCTTATTTCAGATCCTCTTGCTTGGATATGTAGAACAGGTTTTCAATATGTATTAAATCCTATCCATTTAAGGGTGTTGCTGTTTAACATAATGAATATTAATAAATCAGATAACATTAAATTGTTACCATACCATTACATGAGAATTGCTTTAGCTGCCTGTTGAGGTTTCTCCACAAATATGTGTGCCAAATGAGTTGACCTGTGATTAGGGGACAGTTCCAACATACTCAGATATCATTATTTATGCCAAATATTTTCAGCAATTAAGTCAAATGCTTTCTGATTTGTGCAAGTAAGAGCAATTAGCCTTGTTACAAAGTTATCGTTATTTGTACACTAATTGTCTACAAATCTATCTGCTCCGACTGAAATCATCTGCTTCAGTTGTGCAGCGATGCACTCAGCTTAATAAATACAATTATAATGGTTCAATGGCTTCAAAGGTGATTTAAGAAATGCTGCTTTAATGGCTACCATGACAGAGTCACCTCAACTTCCTCAGTACAGGTCCAGTTGTAGCATAAATATATAACATGTTGTTGACCTAATGTACACAAACCAGGAAAGTACTAATTCCGTGGACTAGATGTTTGGATTGGGCCCAGTTTGAGGGTAAAAACAGATCCACTGGGTTCATCAGTAGGTTCAGTGCAAGTGAAGGAGCCAGCATCTATCTGGGCCACTTGCCAGAAAAAAACATTATACCAATGTAGGAATGGAATGAAACACCTCCTCTAAGATCCGGAAAAATTACTCCATTATTAATTCCATATACCTGCCACTGGCAATCATCTATGTCTTTTTTTTAGTTTTTAGTTTTAGAGATACAGCGCAGAAACAGGCTCTTCAGCCCACTGAGATCGCACCGACCAGCGACCCCCGCACATTAACACAATCCTACTCACACTAGGGACAATTTACACTTATACCAAACCAATTAACCTACAAACTTGTACGTCTTTGGAGAGTGGCCGGAATCTGAAGATTTCGGAGAAAAACCCACGCAGGTCATGGGGAGAACGTAGAAACTCCATACAGACCGAATCCAGGTTTCCGGTGCTGCAAGTGCAGTAAGGCAGCAACTCTACTACAGCGCCACTTTGCTGCTATGTCCTTAATTTAATCAATCTATTCATTGCAGGCATCTACCAGGGAGTTTCATCCATCATACTCTAATTTTGATTTTGTCTGGATTAAATCTCACCAGACATGAAATTAGTCTGGGCTCTTCGGCTTGCTATTTATGTGAGTGCATATAATGATTTTGTGGCATCGAGTATACACATTTTTCAAGTAATTTCCATTTCTGGCCATACTATCAATGAAGCATAAACACTGGAGCTATTGTGGAATTGGTTCAGTGGAAATTAGAACATATTGGTCTTGTTTATTGCTATCTAAAGACACTCTCAAGTTGAACTTGGGAGACCTTCAGTGGTAGACACAAAATGCTGGAGTAACTCAGCGGGACAGGCAGCATCTCTGGAGAGAAGGAATGGGTGGTGTTTCGGGTCAAGACGCTTTCTCAGTCTCAAACCGTTGCGTCACCCATTCCTTCTCTCCAGAGATGCTGCCTGCCCTGCTGAGTCACCAGTATTGTTGTGTCTACCTTCAATTTAATCCAGAATCTGCAGTTCCTTCCTAGACCTTAAGAGTTGACTGCTCAAACACCTTCCACAGAATGCACGTCAAGCAACAGAGGGAGGGTTTTTCTGTAATTTAACAACTGTGATACCCATTCAATAGACCTCTCATTGGCAACACTGCTGAAGGCATTGTAAGACCATGCTAGTACTCAGAGTGCATCGCAGACCACTTGGCAGGAGGTGATGATATGGCTTTAGAGATATAGTGTTGAAACGGGCCCACTGGACCTGTGCCGACCAGCAATCGATCCATATACTACATACGAGGGACAACTTGTAATTCACAGAGGCCAATTAACCTACAAACCTGTACATCTTTGTGGGAGGAAACTGGAGAACCGGGAGAAAACGCACATAGTCACGGAGAGAATGCGCAACTCCGCACAGGCAGCAACCGTAGACAGGAAAGAACCCGGGTCTCCGGCACTGGAAGACAGCAACTCTACCACTGCTCCACTGTGCCACCCATATGAATATCAATGAAGCTCCTCCAGAGCATCCATACACCATCTCAACCTTTCTGATGACCAATATACTCTTAGGCAATATTGGGACCTGGAATAACACCAGCATTCAACTTGCTTCTGTGGATTTTCCTGTCCAGTCTATTTGGCCAAATAACTTTCATTGCCTGTTCTGAATGACTTGATTTCAATTAGATCAGTAGTCAGATCTTATCGGAGCAAGTAAGGAGAACGTTCAGGATGAGGGACAGGAAATTTAGCCAGTGGCAAATTCCAGATAATTTCTATTACCCATGTTGATAAAGTGAATGAAAAGTTTGACAAAATGGGGTTGAGAATTGGATTGCACTTGATTGACCTTGGATATGCCCCTCATGCAAAAATTGAATCAGTCAAAATTGATTCACCAGTGGTTTAACCTGAAAGAGACAGCTGTATGATTTTGTTATGCAAATTGGAGTCCTTCACATTTACAACATGCCTTCCAGGCTCAATGTTTCGTTCAATAATTTCAGATAATCAGCATTTCCAGCTTTTTCATTTCATACTTAACGTATTCATAACAATTTCCTCTGGAAATTTCAGATATTGATTCTACTTCCATTATTTATACTCATTCCTGACTGACCTCTGATCCCTTTGCCTTTCCTTTTCACCTCGCACAACAATCCCTTTAACATCAAAATCTCCTTCCTTCCTTTTACAATACAATACAAATTTATTGTCATTTGAGCCTCAGTGAGACTCAAACGAAATTGCAGGTATTCCCTTTAATTTGTTCCCTTCCTTATGCCCTATGACCCCCAGTTCCCACCCAAAAGATCTGAAAAACTATTTATCTCTATCTTTTCTCTGTTTTGTTGGAAGACCATCAATCAGAAACAATAACACTGTTTCTCTCTCTAGTGATGCTGCCTAAACTGCTGAGTGTGTCCAGCAACATTTGTTTTTATTTCAGACTTCCAGCATTTGCATTAATTTGCTTTTACGGACTATGCTGCCTATCATCAATGTAAAACATGCAAGAGTCATGCTGAAAAACTAGAATAATTTGTTTCTGCACATGTGCTGCTATTGTGCATGGTTTACCATGTATTAGCTACAGTAGCCTCCACCAAAATACTGCAGAGACACCATCTATCTAGTCTTCACAAAGTCTACTAGAATCACTAGAATCAAAGTCCCCCAGGCCTACCTGCTCAAGCCCATACTGAGGCCATAATGACACACCATCAGCAACAATGGGTAGACCATGTTATGTACTGACCTGACACTCGACTCCCAGAACAGACATTCAATTATTTTCTTACTGGAAAAGATAATGAGTTAGTCAAGGAAAGGTTTCAAGGGTTTATCAATGCTTCCTTCAGAAGTGCAGCGTGCCATCCAGTTTATGGGAATCTCTGGTCCATGACCACTCCCATGACCAATCTTGGGTCCATGTGTCAGGAACACACAAAGGTCCTACACAAATGGTGGAAAGAGCTCACCAACTCGCACCTGGCCAACGAGAAACCTCTTGCCCCACAGAAACTGGAGTTGAATCAAGTTATCCTCGATGCCAAGGGACTGCCCAAGAAGAAGAGACATCAGCTTACTGGAGTCTGGACCAAACTGATAAATGAAACCACAACAATGAAACCTCATAAGAATTTTGATTCATTTTTGTGTTACTTTGTTATGTAGTAGGCGTAAGATGGCTGATATCCTATCCCAGTTAAACAGTTTGTCTATAACTCATAGAGATTAAGCACCATATATTCTACAGCATAATGTGATCCATATGTAAGATTGCTTTTCAGCCAAATCCATGATTCTATTTTATATAGGTTTCACTGACAGTGACTGCACTTACTTCAAGTAGCCACGGTGCGCAGCGGTAGACTTGCTGTCTTACAGCGCTTGCAGCATCGGAGACCCGGGTTTGATCCCGACTACGGGTGCTGTCTGTACGGAGTTTGTACATTCTCCCCGTGACCGCGTGGGTTTTCTCCAAGATCTTTGGTTTCCTCCCACACTCCAAAGACGTACAGGTTTGTAGGTTAATTGGCTTGGTGTATATGTAAATTGTCCCTCGTGTGTGTGTAGGACAGTGTTAGTGTGCGGGGATCGCTGGTCGGTGCGGACTTGGTGGGCTGAAGGGCCTGTTTCTGCGCTGTATCTCTAAACTAAAAAAAACCAGATTAAAACTTTCCTTGCTGTTCAGATTTGACTCATCGGTCACAGCGTTACTCCCAGCATGGAAACCATTGCAGATAGTGGAATAAATCATAACAAAAAAATCTATATTTAGCAACCGCACTTGGCAATGGTATGCATGCTTTGGTTATGACTCAGTTTCTGCACAACTTCCACTCGTAACCCATGGCATAATTAACACAGATTGTGAATGCCGTCATCAAACTGTAACCAGATTAGTAAACGGAAATAAAACAGAGCAAATCTAAAGACAGCATGATTCCAGTTGGCAAGTACAATGCCATTGCAATCCATACGAATCTTACTTGAAATGGATTTTATTTTTTATTAAAAACAAGTAAAACTTAAAAAGAGGAGGAAAGCAAGAGAAGTATCTCATAAATCAAATGCTTCCATGTGCAGTCTTTAGATTTCGTTCTGGCTTAAAGGTGACCCCAATTCCCATACCAGTTACAAAACAAGAAATATATTTCCCATTTAATGAAGTGTTCACTCATTGGAAAAGTACTTGGGGAAAAAAAAAGACTCAAAGTGCTGAAGTAACTTAGCAGGTCAGGCAGCATCTCTGGAGAACATGTGTAGGTGACTTTTCATGTTGGGACCTTTCTTCAGACTAAAAAAAAGTTTTTGATATTGACCTCAAAATACATTCTGTTCAAGATGAATTTATGTATCCTCCCCCTCTCCCCCCCCCCCCCCCCCCCCCCCCCCCCCCCCCCCCAACACCCACCTCACCTCCAAGTATCTTCCTGAGGGCTTTGTCTCTCCCATATTGAAGTATTAGTTGATATGTTACTGGGTATTGCTTACATGTGGCTAAGGGACAGATGAGATCGGGGTGGGGTTCAAAAGGGGATGATCAACTTGTTGGAATTGTATTATAGGCCCCCAAATTGCCAACGGGAATTATAGGAACAAATATGTCGGGAGATTACAGATAGCTGCAAGTCAAATAGGGTGGGCAGAGTCAGGGATTTCTAGTTTTCTTCAAATAGATTGGGGCTGCCATAATGCCAAAAGCTTAGCATGGATGGAATTTGCCAAGTGTGTTCAGGAACATTTCTGCAGTCAATATGCTGCGGCCCTTTGAGCCAGCACTGCAATTCAATGTGATCATGGCTGATCATCCCCAATCAGTACCCCGTTCCTGCCTTCTCCCCATATCCCCTGACTCCGCTATCTTTAAGAACCCTATCTATCTCTCTCTTGAAAGTATCCAGAGAACCTGCCTCCAGCACCCTCTGAGGCAGAGAATTCCACAGACTCACAACTCTATGTGAGAAAAAGTGTTTCCTCGTCTCCGTTCTAAATGGCTTACTCCTTATTCTTAAACTGTGGCCCCTGGTTCTGGACTCCCCCAACATCTGGAACATGTTTCCTGCCTCTAGCGTGTCCAAACCCTTAACAATCTTATATGTTTCAATGAGATACCCACTCATTCTTCTAAACTTAAGTGTACAAGCCCAGCTGCTCCATTCACTCAGCATATGACAGTTATGCCATACTGGGAATTAACCTTGTAAACCTACGCTGCACCCCCTCAATAGCAAGAATGTCCTTCCTCAAATTAGGGGACCAAAACTGCACACAATACTCCAGGTGTGGTCTCACTAGGGCTCTGTACAACTCCAGAAGGACCTCTTTGCTCCTATATTTAATTCCTCTTGTTATAAAGGCCAACATGCCATTCGCTTTCTTCACTGCCTGCTGTACCTGCATGCTTACTTTCATAGTCTGTTGAACAAGGACCCCCAGATCCCGTTGTACTTCCCCTTTTCCCAACTTGACGCCATTTAGATAGTAATCTGCCTTCCTGTTTTTGCTACCAAAGTGGATAACCTCACATTTATCAGCATTAAACTTCATCTGCCATGCATCTGCCCACTCCCTCAACCTGTCAAAGTCACCCTGCATTCTCATAGCATCCTCCTCACAGTTCACACTGCCACCCAGCTTTGTGTCATCTGCAAATTTGCTAATGTTACTTTGAATACCTTCATCCAAATCAGTGACGTATATTGTAAATAGCTGTGGTCCCAGCACCGAGCCTTGTGGTACCCCACTAGTCACTGCCTGTCATTTGGAAAGGGACCCGTTAATCCCTATTCTTTGTTTCCTGTCTTCCAACCACTTCTCTATCCATGTCAGCACTCTACCCCAATACCATGTGCCCTAATTTTGCCCACTAATCTCCTATGTGGGACCTTATCAAATGCTTTCTGAAAGTCCAGGTACACTACATCCACTGGCTCTCCCTTGTCCATTTTCCTAGTTACACGAGGAGTCTACTATTGTAATAGTAGATTTGTCAAATAAAAAGCATGGAGTGGATTTAAATAAATATTTATCATAATACCAAATAAAATAGTAAAGAATGAGGAGAGCAAACTGAATTAAACTATTGTTACAACAGGGATAATAGTGAGTAGGAGACAACGATAATTCATCAGAATGATTGTTTGTGCATAACAATATTCTGTAGAATTCTTGAATTATTCTTGTTCAATAAACAAATGAAAAATTACATAGACATCAAAGCGGATGATGGGGAAGATATTGATTAAATTGGAGAATGGCAAATGTATTTAGGACCAATTAGTGAGAGGTGGGAATATAGGGCTAGTTACAGTATGCGCTAAATAGAAGTGAAAGAAAGATGTATGTTTGCATCATCTTATTTGTGCCCTCTGAGCTTTCTAAACTTTGATGAAGTTATTTTTTGTTATCGTTGTTGTAATATAGTAGGCATGATGCTATGATGCACATTGCAAACACACTCAAATAGTAGATTATCTGTTTAGTTTTAATTTGGGGATGTAAATTGAAAGATAATTATTGTCACAGGTTATTTTATGTTTACTTCACAATGCAGGGATTTCTTTGTTTCAAAATCACATTTGATAGAGAGCACCTCTGACCATGGAAGAGTCCCTCAGCACAGCTATAGAGTTTCCGGGCCAGTATTTTTACTCCTGTCTCTGGACTTGGACTTGATCCATAACTTTATGCAGGCATGCAAGCAATGGAGTCACAGCTGTTGTGGAGATAGGCATATGGAAGGACAAAAGCATTTGGAGCAACAGCTAACAATCTGTTGAGGGTCACTATCTCAAGTTGTTAAGTTTGTAAAATGTTTGAAAGAATATTATTAAAGATGTAATCCATAATTGAAGATGTAATAGCAAAGCATTTGGAAGACAGTTGCAGGATCAGTCAAAGTCAGAATGTATACACTGACGGGAAATCACCTCAACATATTTATTGGAATTTTTTGTGGATGCGACTGGCAGAGTTAGATCCTAAAGGTACAAGAGACTGCAGCTGAAGGAACTCAATGGGTTGGTCAACATTTGAGAAAGGAGTGGACAGATGACATATCCCTCCAAACCTGTAGTATCCATGTACCTGTCTAACTGTTTCTTAAATGTTGGGATAGTCCCTGCCTCAACTACCTCCTCTGGCAGCTTGTTCCATACACCCACCACCCTTTGTGTGGTAAAAGTTACCCCTCTGATTCATATTAAATCTTTTTCCCTTCAGCTTAAACCTATGTCATCTGGTCTTCGATTCACCAACTCTGGGCAAGAGACTGTGCATCTACCCGATCTATTCCTCTCATGATTTTATACACCTCAATAAGATCACCCCTCATCCTCCTGCCCTCCAAGGAATATAGACCCAGCCTACTCAACCTCTCACTTTAGCTCTGACCCTCTAGCCCTGGCAACATTCTTGTAAATCTTCCCTGTGGACTTCGGGAGCAGTAGTCTCTGGTTGGAAGTGGCCGATTCGGGAAACTCCAAGCCGTTCTGACGCCAGAGCTCCATAATCCCGGCGAGAAGGCCTGAACATCGGGCCGTCCGCAGCGACGACTGCGGAGGGCTAAAAGGCCCCAACCACGGGTGAACAAAGAGGAAGATGACTGAACTTTATTGCCTTCCCTCACAGTGGGAAATATTGATTCTGCTGTGCCCAGAACTGAACACAATACTCTAAGTTTGGCCTCACCAACATCTTATACAATTGCAACATGTCCTTCCAACTTCAATACTCAATACTCTGACTGAAGAAGGCCAATGTGCCAATAGACTATTGACTGACGTTTATTACAAACCCACTACTCCCACAACTATCTCGACTACACTTCTTCCCATCCCTGTTTCCTACAAAGACTATATCGCCTACTCCCAATTCCTCCATCTACTACGCATCTGCGCCCAAGATGAGGTATTCCATACCAGGACATTTGAGATGTCTTCGTTCATTAGGGAATGGGGGTTCCCCATTCCCATCATAGATGAGGCCCTCACTCGTGTCTCCTCGGTACCCCGCAGGTCCATCCTTGCTCCCCCTCCCCCTAGTCGCAACAGAGACAGAGTCGCCCTAGTCCTTACCTTCCACCCCATCAGCCGTCGCATACAACACATAATCCTCCTAAATTTCCGCCACCACCAATGGGATCCCACCACTCGCTACATTTTCCCATCTCCGCCGTTTCCGCTTTCCACAGAGACCGGTCTCTCTGCAACTCCCTGGTTAACTCATCCCTTCCCACCCAAACCATCCCCTCCCTAGGCACCTTCCCCTGCAACTGGAGAAGATGCAACACCTGTCCCTATACCTCCTCCCTCGACTGTCCAGGGACCCCGAAAGTCCTTTCAGGTTAGGCAGAGATTAATTTGCACCTCCTCCAACCTCATCTACTGTTTCCGTTGTTCAAGATGTGGATTATACATCGGCGACACCAAACACAGACTGGGCCATCGTTTCATGGAACACCTTCACTCAGCCCACATGAACCTACCTGATCTCCCGGTCTCCTTCCCATTCCTACACAGACCTTTCTGTCCTAGGTCTCCTCCATTGTCAGAGTGAGGCTAAATGCAAATTGGTGGAACAGCATCTCATATTTCACTTGGGCAGCTTACAGCCCAGTGGTATGAACATTGATTTCTCTCACTTCAGGTAGCCCTGGCATTTCCTCTCTCTCCATCCCTCCCCCATCCAATTCGCACCAGCTTCTCGTTTTCACCCAACAAACAGCTAACAATGGCCTGTTTCCTTTATCATCATTACTTTTTTGCATATCTTTCATTCATTGTTCTTTATCTCTCCGCATCACCATCTACATCTCTTGTTTCCCTTGTCCCTAACCAGTCCGGAGAAGGGTCTCATCTCAAAATGTCACCCATTCTCTCCAAGATGCTGCATGTCCAGCTTTTTGTATCTATCTTCGGTTCAAAGCAGTAACTGCAGTTCCTTCTAACACAGGATTTCACCAATGTCCAAACTAAGAGGCCTTAGAATTTAGGACAATGAACTGGCTTATATAGAGGGCTGATTGGCAATCAGGAAATAAATACCAGCATCAAACAGTTTCCAGAGTGGCAGACAAGCTGGTTCGATGCACACAGTTTAGCAGATATTCACAATGTATGTTAGTCATTATTGTATTTGTTTGAATTACTCATTGTGATGAGTCAAGAGTATTTAATTGTCATAGTTACTGACAATGGAACAATTAAAATTGTGTTTGCCGCAGCTTAACAGGCCTGTAAAATATAATATATACAAATATATGGAGAGATACAGCATGGAAACAGGTCATAATGTAGAAACAAAGAACTGCAGAAGATGGTTTATACCAACGATAGACGCAAAATGCTGGAGTAACTCAGCGGGCCAGGAAGAGTCCCGACACAAGATGCCGGCCATCCTTTTTCTCCAGAGATGTTGCCTGACCGGTTGAGTTACTCCAGCACTTGTGTTTATCTAAGAAAACAGATCCTATGGCACACTAAGTAATCAACATTCATTCACAAGTACCCTACAGTAATGTCATATTGAGGGAATTTAATGTAATACCTCCAGGTTTGTGGAGACACAAAGCAGTTGGGGCAGTGTGAGCTGTGAGGAGGATGCTGAGAGACGCCAATGTAACTTAGACAGGTTAAGTCAGTGTACCACTGATGTAATATAATGTGGATAAAATGTGAGATTATCCATTTGGATGGCCAAAAGATAAAAACCTGGATGCAACATAACTTCCTCAAACTCAACAGCGATAAGACAGAATTCCTCCTCATAGGCTCCAAATCCACACTCAGCAAAATCAATAACCCCACTCTCACCATCAATGGCACCACTGTCTCCCCATCTCCCCAGGCCCGCAACCTTGGCGTGATCTTTGATTCCACCCTCTCCCTTGAGCCTCACATCCGCCATGTCATTAAAACCTCCTTCTTTCATCTCCGCAACATCGCCAAACTCAGACCTTCTTTCACACCTCCTGCTGCTGAAAGACTCATCCATGCCTTCATCTCCTCCCGACTGGACTATTGCAACTCACTTCTCCTTGGCATCAGCTCCACCTACATCAACCGACTCCAACTGGTCCAGAACGCAGCCGCCTGACTCATCACTCACACCAAATCCTGGCATCACATCACTCCAGTCCTCAAACAACTTCACTGGCTTCCCATCTCCCACCGGATCACCTACAAAATCCTGGTCCTCACCTACAAAGCCCTCCACCATCTGGCCCCCCCATATCTCACTGACCTCCTCTCCCCCTACCAACCCTCACGGTCCTCAGATCCACATCAGCCAGTCTCCTCTCCATCCACAAATCCAACCTCCGCAGTTTTGGGGACAGAGCCTTCTCCAGGGCAGCTCCCAGGCTCTGGAACTCCCTCCCCCAACTGATCCGCAATTGCGTGTCCCTCATCATCTTCCAGTCCCGCCTCAAGACCCATCTCTTCACCTCTGCCTATCCTTAGCCCCACGTCCCCCTCCCTTTTCTTCTGTGCATGAATCGCCTCATATTGTGTTTTGAATTGAATTCTGTCTTTAATTTGTGTACTAGTCATGTCTCTACTATTTATTTCATTCCCCTTACATGTTTTTTCTCTACTTGCTAAATTTTTGTAAGGTGTCCTTGAGACTCTTGAAAGGCGCCCATAAATAAAATTTATTATTATTATTATTAAAAGGGGAAAGCAGATTATTGTCTGAAAGCTGCATGGTTATTAAGTGGAAGGATGTGGCAAGACCTGAATGTCCTTATGAAACCTCAATGAAAATAATCATCTGGGAGCAACTGACAGTTAAGAAGGCAAATTATAAGATATCATAGCAAGGAGATACAAGTGCAGAACAGGGGTATTATGTTGAACTGACACAGGACCTACATGAGACCACACTCTAATTGTGTGCAGCTTTGATCTACACTTTGGAATGTCCCTGTAAAGGAGGGTGAGCAGTGATGATTCACCACACTGATTCTTGGAATGGCAGGATTCACAAAATGAAGAGAAATTAGAACACCAGGGCCTATGGAAGAATGAGAAGCGAAACATAACATTTGGAGGGGACAGGATAGACGAAATGCAAGAAAGCTGTTCCCAATGATAGATATGTTCAGATTCAGGGGTTCACAGTCTGAGGATAGACCTTTTCGGTCTGAGATGAGGACAAAGTTTCTTACCCATAGAACGATGAATCTGTGTTATTCTCCACCACGGAGACAAAGCCAAATCATTAAAAATATTAATGAAGCAGTTCGATACACAGTAAATCTCTAATAATCTAGCACCCTCATGACTTTAGTTGTCAGACTGGCAGTTTTTCCAGATCATAATGTTACTCTTATTAGGGAGGCAGCGAGTTCCATATCATGAGTACAATCTGCGTTAAAAGGAGGTACACGGAACTGCAGGTGCTGGTTTACTATAAAGGTGCTGGAGTAACAACGGGTAAGGCAGCATCTCTGAGAACATGTTTAGGTGATGTTTTGGGTCGGGAACCTCCCTCAGACGATCAGTCTGGACTGGCACAGCCTCTTCAGGTTATCCCAACAGCATTGGAAATCCTTGAAACTGACCTAGTAAATCTCTTTACTGCACCCTTTTTAAAATGCTTACATGTTACAATCTTCCTAAACTGAGGTTACCATGTAATACTTTAGACCTGATTTAACCATGTTTTCCCTGGTTTTATACTCAAGTATCTAATTATAAATCCGAGAATGTTGTTTGCTTTAATAACTACCTTCTCACCAGTATCAAAGATTTATGCTTATATACATCCAGATGTCTCTGATCCTGCATGAAGTTTAGATATGTGCCATTTCATCTATATTGTCCCACCTTGTTTATTCTGCCTTGGGGCATCACTTCACACTTCTCTATATTACATTTCATTTCCCACCCATGTCACAATTCTGCCAACCTTTCTTTGTCCTCTTGCAATTAATTACTATCATCCTCACTATTTACCTCACTTTCAAGCTTTGCATCAGCATTTTAAAGGGAAGATTTGGCATCAAAATAATAACCATTCCACCCCTTCAAATTAACAACTGCAAACTTGCAGGTAATATTTCAACTTAATAAATCTTGCATTTTGCTGCTTATTCATATTAACAAAACATTCAGCCATCTTCCAATGTAAACAGTTTTTCCATGTTACATTCATTTAGGATTTCTTTTATTCCAATAATTTGAATGAAATTGTTTTCAAATTAGGGTCCAACCAGCTGGCTTTGTAAAACCATCTATTTATGAATTTATGTTGTGGTGAGTATGGTACGCTTTTTTTTACTAAGTCTGGCCACATTGTATCCGAATCTTTGGTGGTAAGCAACACAAATCAAACCAAGCAGTTTGCTGACAAAGATTGTCACTGCGTTTTCCACATTACAATTAACTTCATATCAATTGGGAAAAATAATGAGCTCCAATCCTGCTTTAAGATCCGTCATCAACCTTGTAGTATCACTGTTAAATGTGGATTCATACAATGGTTTTGTTTTCATTTTAAAAAGACTGTTGCAGCTCTGGTAATGTAATTTTTCTATTGTGACATGCAGAACCATAACAGTGTGAATAAATTGATGTGGCATGTGGCTGGAGCCTCCCCGGCTGCTTTATCTGCAACTCATTAGGGATCCTAAAACATATTGGGAGAAAAAAGAGATAGTTAATGACTTGGCACGCTGATGGAGGAGCTGTGGCCACAGAGGGACCAGAAGGTCCACGCCACCACGTGATTATTCCAAGCCACACCATAAACAGCCATTAACATGATAATACCCATTAATCCTGCCAAACACAACTCGTTATTCAACTTTAGTTTGTAGTGAGCATGTGTGCATGTTGGGGGAGGGCAGGAGGAATTTGGAGGTTTATCTGACAGAGGATCAGTCTCAAAGGAAAGGCTGCTTTCTAGTACTTCCACACAAGGAAGCTGCTCATTTGTTTCCATTTATTGAAATACCTATTTATTACAGCACTTCAATGATCTTAATTACCCTTCAACATTGAGGCTTTGGGAAATACTCAGAGTAAGAAATAGCACATATGGAATGTTAGCAAAGAGTGCAAACACACACACACACACTTGTATCTTTGTTCAATGTGTAGCAAGATACCTTTATATTGTACTTCAAATGATTAGATGGAAATACATTAAAGGTTCGGGCTTGAGACCACCAAATTGAATTTAAATACTGCACTAATATAATAATCAACTATTTAAATAATCAGTATCATAACCCTTCTGACACCTGTAGTTCATTATTAATTATATACATGAATAATGATTTTTGAGATGTAATTACCACAAAGATGATTTTGGCAGCTTGTGAAGCAACATACACTTGCCAAAGAGCCCCCTGACTTTTAGGTGAATTGCACATTTGAGCTAATTTTCAATGTAACATCAATCTAATGTAATTAACCCACAGATGAGCCCCAAAAAGGCTCAGTTCAATAGTCTATTCAGTATTCATTCTGTTCCAGCCCCAAGCACTTTGCTTATCAGATTACTTTCAAGCCTACACTGTTGTGTTGCAGTGTGGGTTGTCTCTTTTCAACTATATATTGTTAAAAGTACTGAAGTACGACAGCTTCTTTGCAATAAATCAAAATGCCAGGGCACAATTCAGATACAAGCTTTGACAATAATCTCTCCAGACTAGATAGCATTGCAGATTGCTTTTATTCCTCGAAAAAAAAACAACTTAAAAATTGCAACAAATAGCAATATTCTTTTCAAAGAGGAAATAATTTTTCATTGGCATTACCTCAATAAACTTGTAAATTATCTTTGTAGACACAAAATGCTGGAGTAACTCAGCAGGTCAGGCAGCATCTCGAGAGCAGAGGAATAGGCGACGTTTTGGGGCGAGACCCTTCTTTGGACTGAGAGTGAGGAGAGAGGGAAACTAGAGGTATATCTTTGTGATGTTCTTTTTTGTTGGTATATGGTCTACAATAGAATAATTTAAATGAAGGTGACATCATTATGCTGGCACGGTGTGCTTGTAATCTGTAATGCTGGAAATCACACATATCAACTTGGTTTTTACCGTACGTACTCTATTTATTTCCCATTGATATGACAGTGGAATTGAAGTTCCGACCATATTAAGTCATTCCGCAGGAAATTAGTAACTTCATGTGGTTTACAGTTGTCGGACAGCTCCTGATAAATGAGGGTGAACATACTTTGGGATCATTAGATTGTCTTCCACAAACTCTTCCTGTGCATCATTGTGCGTGCTTCATCTTTGCTTTGTGAAGATTGGGTCCTCAGGCCCTTGGGCACATTCATAACATGTTGAGTTTTTAGTTTAGTTTATTGTCACGTGCACCAAGGTACAGTGAAAAGCTTTTGTTGCATGCTAACCAGTCAGCAGAAAGACAATACATGATTACAATTGAGCCATCCACAGTATACAGATACATGATCATAAGGTCATAAAGGATGGGAGTAGAATTAGGCCATTCAGTCCACAAAGTCCACACCGTCATTCAATTATGGCTGTTCTATCGCTCCCTCCTAACCACATTCTCCTGCCTTCTCCCCATAACCTCTGACGCCTGTACTGATAAAGGGAATATTGTGAATACCATTTAGTGCAAGATAAAGTCCAGAAAAGTCCAATCAAAGATAGTCTGAGGATCGCCAATGAGATAGATAGTAGCTCAGGACTGCTCTCTAGTTGTTGGTAGGATGGTTCAGTTGCCTGATAACAGCTGGGAAGAAACTGTCCCTGAATCTGGAGGTGCACGTTTTCACACTTCATAACTTTTGCCTGATGGGAGAGGGGAGAAGAGTGTGACTCGTGCCAAACACAATGATGTTAAATTGATCACATCTCCCTCACCTTAAACCTATATCCTCTGGTTCTCAATTCCCCTACTCTGGGCATGAGACTCTGTGTGGCTACCCAAATTATTCAGCTTTTCACTGTACCTCAGTACATGTGACAATAAACTAAACTGAAACTGAACAACTGAATTGAATATCAGAGCCCTCCCTATAAGTGTATGGTAGGATCATTGAACAGGCCATATTGTTTGCATGCCCAGAACGAGGCTCATAAAAGAGCCACTCTACACTGTGTTTTATCATAAGAGATTATTACCATGTAGACAGGGGAAATAATTCAATGATAGTCTCAGGTCTGAACTGAATCCATTGAAAATCGATGGCTCATCAGTAGAGTAAGAACATTCATGGTGGCACTGAGAATTTCAAGTCTAAAGAAGCCCAGCATAATCAACGCAAGACACTCACCACCTCCCAAAATGCTTAAAAGCAAAACATGTAGATATTGAAAATATGAAATTAAACCAGGAAATGCAAGAGTTTCTCACCAGGTCAGGCAACATTTGTAGAGAGAGAAACAGAGTTAACGTTTCAGGCCAATCACCTTTCATCCTTGATCTCTAGGATCCCCCAAGAGGATGAGAGATTTGGTTTGTGAAGGTGGATTTAGTGATGTTCAATAGAATAGAGTCAAATGAGAATGATCTAAGCAGTTCTCCGGGTGTCCTCTTCAATTGTTACTCTCAACTAGCTGCAAATCAAGGTTTCACTATGGTCTGTGTGGGGCCTTCTCATGCAAGTTGATCACCATGGTTGCCTACGACTACAACGATTGTCAAAGGCTTTGTGAATTCCCGAGACTCTGTGCAGGGAGGCTCTGTGCAGATATAATTCTCCTTAATCCTCCCAGGAAAATAAACAAAGGCACCCTCTTGAGCTACGGATCTTGACGTATTTATGAGAACCGGCTGCTAAGTGCAGATATAATAACATGTAATACGCATGCTAAGATAACGCTTCAATTGCCTTTGCAGTTCAGTGATCATCTGATGCAAGTTTCAAGGATCATTATAGTTTGTTGCTTCCCTTATAATTTAACCTTCCAATGGGTGATTTGGAGGAATTGGAAGAGGAATTTCCTCAGCCTGCAATATATTTGTATATGAATAAGTATATTCAGCTAGTTTTGATGTGAAGGACCTCTTACAATTCATGAGAGCTCATAACAAGTCCGGAGTCCTCTCTGTGGGTTCGGACTTCCCTCTAGAAATGTTCATCTTCCATTGCAAATTTGGCGTAAAAAAGAGAGTGTGCAATTTCTGGAGGTTTTCTACTGAAGCTCTGGGGCGGTTTGGTAAAACCTCCAAAGCGATCTTTGAATGAACTAAATATTCTGCATGATTTTCTCCCACTATCTCCCACCCACCCTGTTACCCTGCTTCTTTATCCTCCTTTGTGCCCTCATCCCATCCCAAGTCACTCGTTTCCCTTTTATCCCCCCATTTTCACATCATGTCTGTTCCCTTCCCCGTATATCTCTTCCTCTGGCTTTACATTTCAATCTTCTCCACTTCTTATCTGAAACCCTTTTGTCACCTTTTCAACTCTCACCTTTGTAACTTACTCCACTCATATGCCATTCGAATTCCCTCGCCCTTATCCAGCCACTGTATCTCTTGAAATGTTAAACCTAAACCTAAAGCTTTGTCTCACACCAACTTTTCTTTTACAACTTTCTCCACCCTCCCACTACAATCGGTCTGAAGAATGATCCCGACCCGAATTGTCATCTGTCCATTCCCTTCACAGATGCTGCCTGACCTGCTGGGTTCCTCCAGCACTTTGTTTTTTTGCTCAAGATTCTAGTTCTTGCGGTTGCAGTCCCTTATATCTCTAAATATTCCGTTTGTCTGCATAGTTTAGTTTAGTTTATTTTATTTCTGTCATGTGTACTCAGATACAGTGAAAAGCTTTAGTTGGCATCCTATCCCGTCAAAGAAAAGACTACATGATTTAGAAAGCTTATATATCTAAGCATGTTGTTAAGAATTTCATAACTGTTGCTTACCAATACATTGTCCAGGAACAAAACTATAACAAACATACATTCTAGGAAAAATAGAATTTGTATCCAACCGTATTTTGTTTTCTTAAATCTGGAGATTTAAGAAGGAGGTGTGCCAGATATCTTTTTATGCATTGTGACAACATGAGATTTGTATTGTCTGATCCTCGATACTTTTGTAGGAGAGGCAGGTTGAGGTACTGCTGTGTTTTTTGTACTCTGATAGCCCTTGACTATCATGAGCTGTGACATGGCAATTACTGCCTCAACCATTTCCACTGGTAAAAAAGATTTTAAGCTACAATTAAATGAGCAAAGTTTTTAAAGAATAATCTGTGTCAATTTACACTTAGGGCAGCATGATGGTGGAGCAGTAGAGTTGCTGCCTTACAGTGCCATAGACCTGGGTTCAATCCTGACTACAGATGCTGTCTGTACGGAGTTTGAACGTTCTCCCCGTGACCGCGTAAGTTTTCTCCGGGTGCTCCGGTTTCCTCCCACACTTCAAAGACGTACAGGTTTGTAGGTTAATTTGGCTTTGGTAAAAATTGTAAAATGTCATTAGTGTGTAGGATACTGCTAATGTAGGGGTATTGCTGGTCAGCGCAGACTGAAGATCCTGTTTCCGTGCTGTAACTCTGTTAAACTAAACTTACCAATGCTGTGATTCCTATGGTTTACTCAATGATTATAATGAGACAAGAAATTGCGTTCACATGACACCCTGATTCTACCACTCCCATAACTGAACTGCAATTCCATTCCACTCTTGCCCTTCTCTGTTTCTGTACGAACTTCCAACTTATAACTGTAAGTCTTCAGTGCACCTTCATTTCAAGCCTTTTAAAAAATTCCTATATCAAGTTAAATTTAAAGGCATTTGCATAAGTATAGTTATAAAATATTCCTTCATTTGTGTTCAAATCCATTTAATGCCTCGCACACCCCCTAATTCTGTGAACACCTCTGGCCTAAAACCAACCCTCTGAGCTATCTTCACATCTCAAGTGTTGTCTTCTTGACCCTCAATTAACAGAAGTCATACTGAATAATGAAACTACATTGTTATAGAGCGGTATCACGGTGAGTTACAGAGACACTAATAATATTTGAAAATTAAACAGCACATCCAAGTTTGAAGCTTCGGCTCTGCACAGTGTTGTCTTGCATAATTGGACACTTTTATCCTTCCTCAGATAGATAGATACTGTAAACATAAGCAAATGAAAAATATGAATCCCTCACATTTGAAATTCTTTAACTGCAAAGTGATCCCATTGAACTGCACAGGGCACTCTACCTTGAGGAGACTAGTTGATTGTATATTGAAGCCTTGTGATCACCATGTGCTAATGTATCTGTATGATGTGGTAATCTACAATGCCAAATGGGGGCCTTCAACTAAATTATAGATAACCAACGGAGGTTTAATACTTGGGATTATGAGAAATGTATTTCTAAGGATAAAGGGCCTGTCCCATGAGTATGCGACTCCATGCGGCAAGCGCGACCTAAAGGGCTGGTCCCACCAGCATGCGCCTGCATGCGGCAAGCGCGACCAAACCAGAAGCGGGGGCCGCGCGGAGGTCGAGTGAGGGACATGAAGTTCGAGCGAAGTCCGCGGGAAGTTCGCGCGTGACGTACGGTGTCGAGGCGGCTGCGGGCCGGCAGGCCATTGCCGTGCGCAATCTTTGAACACGATCAGTTTTTCGGAGCCCCGCGCAATGTCGGGACCAGCTCCGCACAACTCCATACGGCTCCGGCAATCGAAGTGGGACCGGCCCTTTAGGTCACGCTTGCCGCATGGAGTCGCATGCTCGTTGGACAGGCCCTTAAGGAATTTGAGACAGAAAGGTCAATTGACAAAAATGTATACTTTTCCAACGTTCATTCGATATTATGGACAATTAGCCATAAGGTATCCTCTTTTACAAATCTAATCAAATCTTAGGTCGTGAATATGGTTTGAGGGTCCCTTGGATCGTAATGGAGACTTCTGGTCCTTTATGACAAGACCAAGTGCTGATTGTTGTTAATTTTTGCTCCAGATTGGATGTTGTGCAAGTGAAGGCACAGTTAGTAGAGCTACTGACTTTCAGGGCCTGTCTGACTTGGATGCCATTTGCGCGTAATTTACGCGACATCATTTACTCGTCACGTGATGGTGCGTGGTGACGTAGGCAATACGCGCGGTCGCGCGTCGCCCCAGGATTTTGGGATGTACAAAATCTTCGCACGCCATCTGTGTGACATGCAAATGACGCCTAAGTGGGACAGGCCCTTGAGCGACAAAAAGGAGGTACAACTTTGAGCAGTAATGTAAAATGTGACAGTTACCAATGCAAAGTGAGTTAACTTTAAAACATTGCTGCATGTAGTCAAGAGTGTTTCATTGTCATAGGTACCAAAGCAGAGCAATTAGGTTCTTATCAGCATCATAGGTCTGTAAACAGAGTACTCAATAGATAACAGAATAATAACAAATATTTTAAAAAATGCAATAAATTAATAATGAATAATATTAATGCAAAAATCAATGTAAAAGGAAGAAAAATAATCCAGATAAGTGAAGAATTTAGAAAGGAAGGGGGATAATACATGAATGAGTGAATGAGTAGGAGAGAGTTGGGAGTTAGTTGTGTAAAGATGGAAAATTAATCTGCATCACACTCTTGTTCATAAATATATATCTTCCATCGGAGAATGAACCCACCTATTTTAAGTTATGGTCTGCATGTTTTAGGGACCACATTGCTAAGTCTACTTTGGTTTACTTTCTTTTAATATTTAGTCACTAATGACAAATGGCCAAAGGTGTACAGAAGCACCTAGTCATTGTTTAAAAGATGGTGATCAACAAACTTCCTAAATGGTTGTAATCAATGTACTGAAGCTACTCCTACAGTGCAGTGACATGTTGAATTTCAGAATTTTGATTCAATGTTAAAGAGGTGAAGGGAAATTAGACAATAGACAATAGGTCCAGGTGTAGGCCATTCGGCCCTTCGAGCCAGCACCGCCATTGCATGTGATCATGGCTGATCATCCCCAATCAGTACTCCGTTCCTGCCTTATCCCCATATCCCCTGACTCCGCTATCTTTAAGAGCCCTATCCAGCTCTCTCTTGAAAGCATCCAGAGAACCTGCCTCCACCGCCCTCTGAGGCAGAGAATTCCACACACTCACAACTCTCTGTGAGAAAAAGTGTTTCCTCGTCTCCGTTCTAAATGGCTTACTCCTTATTCTTAAACTGTGGCCCCTGGTTCTGGACACCCCCAACATCGGGAACATGTTTCCTGCCTCTAGCGTGTCCAAACCCTTAACAATCTTATATGTTTCAATAAGATATCCTCTCATCCTTCTAAAGTTCAGAGTATACAAGCCCAGCCGTTCCATTCTCGCAGCATATGACAGTCCCGCCATCCTGGGATTTAACCTCGTGAAGCTACGCTGCACTCCCTCAATAGCAAGAATGTCCTTCCTCAAATTAGGGGACCAAAACTGCACACAATACTCCAGGTGTGGTCTCACTAGGGCTCTGTACAACTGCAGAAGGACCTCTTTGCTCCTATACTCGACTCCTCTTGTTATAAAGACCAACATGCCATTCGCTTTCTTCACTGCCTGCTGTACCAGCATGCTTACTAAATTATATTCAAGAAGCGGGTAACTTGGAGAATTTCTATTCGTCTGCTGCCCTTGTCCCCCTCTTAGAAACATAGAAACATAGAAATTAGGTGCAGGAGTAGGCCATTCGGCCCTTCGAGCCTGCACCGCCATTCAATATGATCATGGCTGATCATCCAACTCAGTATCCCGTACCTGCCTTCTCTCCATACCCTCTGATCCCTTGTCCTGGACTTCCCCAACATCGGGAACAATCTTCCTGCATCTAGCCTGTCCAACCCCTTAAGAATTTTGTAAGTTTCTATAAGATCCCCTCTCAATCTCCTAAACTCTAGAGAGTATAAACCAAGTCTATCCAGTCTTTCTTCATAAGACAGTCCTGACATCCCAGGAATCAGTCTGGTGAACCTTCTCTGCACTCCCTCTCTATGGCAATAATGTCCTTCCTCAGATTTGGAGACCAAAACTGTACGCAATACTCCAGGTGTGGTCTCACCAAGACCCTGTACAACTGCAGTAGAACCTCCCTGCTCCTATACTCAAATCCTTTTGCTATGAAAGCTAACATACCATTCGCTTTCTTCACTGCCTGCTGCACCTGCATGCCTACTTTCAATGACTGGTGTACCATGACACCCAGGTCTCGCTGCATCTCCCCTTTTCCTAATCGGCCACCATTTAGATAATAGTCTGCTTTCCTGTTTTTGCCACCAAAATGGATAACCTCACATTTATCCACATTATACTGCATCTGCCAAACATTTGCCCACTCACCCAGCCTATCCAAGTCACCTTGCAGTCTCCTAGCATCCTCCTCACAGCTAACACTGCCCCCCAGCTTAGTGTCATCCGCAAACTTGGAGATATTGCCTTCAATTCCCTCATCCAGATCATTAATATATATTGTAAATAGCTGGGGTCCCAGCACTGAGCCTTGCGGTACCCCACTAGTCACTGCCTGCCATTGTGAAAAGGACCCGTTTACTCCTACTCTTTGCTTCCTGTTTGCCAGCCAGTTCTCTATCCACATCAATACTGAACCCCCAATGCCGTGTGCTTTAAGTTTGTATACTAATCTCTTATGTGGGACCTTGTCGAAAGCCTTCTGGAAGTCCAGATACACCACATCCACTGGTTCTCCCCTATCCACGCTACTAGTTACATCCTCGAAAAATTCTATAAGATTCGTCAGACATGATTTACCTTTTGTAAATCCATGCTGACTTTGTCCAATGATTTCACCACTTTCCAAATGTGCTGCTATCCCATCTTTAATAACTGACTCTAGTAGTTTCCCCACTACCGATGTTAGACTAACTGGTCTGTAATTCCCCGTTTTCTCTCTCCCTCCCTTCTTAAAAAGTGGGGTTACGTTTGCTACCCGCCAATCCTCAGGAACTACTCCAGAATCTAAAGAGTTTTGAAAGATTATTACTAATGCATCCACTATTTCTGGAGCTACTTCCTTAAGTACTCTGGGATGCAGCCTATCTGGCCCTGGGGATTTATCGGCCTTTAATCCATTCAATTTACCCAACACCACTTCCCGGCTAACCTGGATTTCACTCAATTCCTCCAACTCCTTTGACCCGCGGTCCCCTGCTATTTCCGGCAGATTATTTATGTCTTCCTTAGTGAAGACGGAACCAAAGTAGTTATTCAATTGGTCCGCCATATCCTTGTTCCCCATGATCAACTCACCTGTTTCTGACTGCAAGGGACCTACATTTGTTTTAACTAATCTCTTTCTTTTCACATATCTATAAAAACTTTGCAGTCAGTTTTTATGTTCCCTGCCAGTTTTCTTTCATAATCTATTTTTCCTTTCCTAATTAAGCCCTTTGTCCTCCTCTGCTGGTCTCTGAATTTCTCCCAGTCCTCCGGTATGCTGCTTTTTCTGGCTAATTTGTACGCATCATCCTTCGCTTTGATACTATCCCTGATTTCCCTTGTTATCCACGGATGTACTACCTTCCCTGATTTATTCTTTTGCCAAACTGGGATGAACAATTTTTGTAGTTCATCCATGCAGTCTTTAAATGTCTTCCATTGCATATCCACCGTCAACCCTTTTAGAATTAATTGCCAGTCAATCTTGGCCAATTCACGTCTCATACCCTCAAAGTTACCTTTCTTTAAGTTCAGAACCATTGTTTCTGAATTAACAATGTCACTCTCCATCCTAATGAAGAACTCAACCATATTATGGTCACTCTTGCCCAAGGGGGCACGTACAACAAGACTGCTAACTAACCCTTCCTCATTACTCAATACCCAGTCTAAAATAGCCTGCTCTCTCGTTGGTTCCTCTACATGTTGATTTAGATAACTATCCCGCATACATTACAAGAAATCCTCTTCCTCAGCACCCCTGCCAATTTGATTCACCCAATCTATATGTAGATTGAAGTCACCCATTATAACGGTTTTGCCTTTGTCGCACGCATTTCTAATTTCCTGTTTGATACCATCTCCAACTTCACTACTACTGTTAGGTGGCCTGTACACAACACCCACCAGCGTTTTCTGCCCCTTAGTGTTTCGCAGCTCTACCCATACCGATTCCACATCCTCCAAACTAATGTCCTTCCTTTCCATTGCGTTAATCTCCTCTCTAACCAGCAACGCTACCCCACCTCCTTTTCCTTTCTCTCTATCCCTCCTGAATATTGAATATCCCTGGATGTTCAGCTCCCAGCCTTGGTCACCCTGGAGCCATGTCTCCGTGATCCCAACTATATCATAATCATTAATGGCTATCTGCACGTTCAACTCATCCACCTTATTACGAATACTCCTTGCATTGAGACACAAAGCCTTCAGGCTTGTTTTTACAACGCTCTTACCCCTTATACAATTATGTTGAAAAGTGGCCCTTTTTGATTTTTACCCTGGTTTTGTCTGCCTGCCACTTTTACTTTTCACCTTGCTACCTATTGCTTCTACCCTCATTTTACACCCCCCTGCCTCTCTGTTCTTGTACCCATCCCCCTGCCACATTAGTTTAAATCCTCCCCGACAGCACTAGCAAACACTCCCCCAAGGACATTGGTTCCATTCCAGCCCAGATGCAGACCGTCCTGTTTGTACTGGTCCTACCTCCCCCAGAACTGGTTCCAATGCCCTAAAAATTTGAATCCCTCCCCCTTGCACCATTTTTCAAGCCACGTATTCAACTGCAATATCCTCCTATTTCTACTCTGACTGGCCCGTGGTACTGGTAGTAATCCAGAGATTATTACCTTTGAGGTCCTACTTTTAAGTTTATCTCCTAGCTCCCTAAATTCATCTTGTAGGACCTCATCCCCTTTTTTTACCTATATCGTTGGTGCCAATATGCACCACGACAACTGGCTGTTCACCCTCCCCCTCCAGAATGTTCTGCAGCCGTTCAGTGACATCCCTGACCCTTGCACCAGGGAGGCAACATACCATCCTGGAGTCTCGTTTGCGGCCGCAGAAACGCCTATCTATTCCCCTGACAATTGAATCCCCTATTACTATTGCCCTTCCACTCTTTTTCCCCCCCTCATGTGCCGCAGAGCCACCCATGGTGCCATGAACTTGGCTGCTGCTGCATTCCCCTGATGAGCCATCTCCCTCAACAGTATCCAAAATGGTATACCTGTTTAGGAGGGAGTTGACCGCAGGGGACTCCTGCACCACCTGCCTACTGCTTTGCTGGCAATTGGCCACCCGTTCCCTTTCTGTCTACTTACCTTTTACCTGCGGTGTGACCAACTCGCTGTACGTGCTATCCACGACTTTCTCAGCATCGTGGATGCTCCAGTATGAATCCAGCCGCAGTTCCAATCGTTCAATGCGGTCTGCCAGGAGCTGCAGCTGTACACACTTCCTGCAAACGTAGTCACCAGGGACACCGACCATATCCCTGATCTCCCACATGTTGCAGGCTGAGCAAACCACGGGGCCAATCTCCACTGACATATCTTACTCCCAAATTAACTCTATATTAAATATTAAAAAACACAAAACTTTATCCTTTAAACTTTACTAATAAATACTAATAAATACTGTACACTTAACTCCCAGAGTCCTTAACCTGAAGGCAGAAATGTAAAAATGTAAACCCGGTCCTCTTCCACCAATCAGATGCTTCCCCCAGACTCCTTCTCTGGAACGTTGCCGATTTTGGTGTCAGGCTCCCTGGGCCTCTGTGAAAGCAAGCCCCGCGATGTATTTTATACTTACAGCGCAGGTATTCCTCCCCTCGCACCAACGGCACCCTGGGCCTCTCTTGATGGTTCATGGTGAAGGATTAGGAAGTGATGTTGAAGGAACCTTGGTAAATTGCTGTAGTGCACCTTGTGTATGTACCCCTAAGCATTAAAGATGGAGGGAATAAATGATTACGGCACTGGATGCAAACCCAGTCAAATGGACTTTGTTTTCTGGGATAGATTTTTAATTGCTACTGCAAGCTAGATTTCAAGAAAATATTCTATCACATTTCTAGCTTGTCATGTAATTGGTGGAAGTGCTATGGAATTCCCAGTTTCTGGTGCTGATAGGTTTAAGTGCCTTATATTGTGACAAATAAACTTGACTTGACTTGTGAATTGTCTAGTTCAACGTCAATGTGAGAGGTGGGATTTAGCTATGTTGTCAGAATTGTGTGACAAGGGAAGGTGGCATTGCCTGGGGTTTGTGTGGCATGAATGGTACTTGCCGTTTATCAGCTAATGCAATTAGATTGTCCACTTTAGTTTTAGTTTAGAGATACAGTGTGGAAACAGGCCTTCCCTCTCAGTGAGTCCATGCCGACCAATGATCACCTATACACTAGTTCCATGTTATCCCACTTTTGCATCCTACACATTAGGGGCAATTATACAGAAGCCATTGACCCTCTGCTGAAAACTTCACTTTTAGTTTAGTTTAGTTTAAAGATACAGCACAGAAACAGGCCCTTCAACCCACCGGCCAGCGATCCCTGCACATTAACACTATCCTACGCACACTAGGGACAATTTTACGTTTATACCAAGTCAATTAACCTACAAACATGCATGTCTTTGGAATGTGGGAGGAAATCAGAGCAACCGGAGAAAAACATGCAGTTACAGGAGAATGTGCAAACTCCATACACACAGCACCCATAGTCAGAATCGAACCCAGGTCTCTGACGCTGTAAGGTATCAGCTCTACTGCTGTGCCACTGCACCTTAGTACATACAGGCACGGACTGTTTCACTTATCTGATAAAATGCAGTTGAAGCCTCAAAATGCAATCATCACTGCATATTTACACTTCTAACTTCTTGAGGAAGGGAAGTTTTTTAGACTTTAGTTTAGTTTAATTTAGAGATACAGCGCATAAGCAAGCACTTCAGCTCCCGAGTCCATGCCGACCAGCAATCCCCACACACTAACACTCTCCATCACACATTAGGGACAATTTTACCAAGCCAATTAATCTACAAACCTGTACGTCATTGTGTAGGAATGAACTGCAGATGCTGGTTTAAACCGGATAGACACAAAAAGCTGGAGTAACTCACCGGGACAGGCAACATTTCTGGAGAGAAGAAATGGGTGACGTTTTGGGTCGAGACCCAGTCTGAAGAAGGGTCTCAACCTGAAACATCACACAGTCTCTCTCCTGTCTACCTCGGCAGTCCAAATGGCTAGGTGATGATGAACTTCTACAGTGATGACATGGAGCTGAGTTGATTGAGATTGAACAAACACAACCAATCTCCTCTGTGCTAGTTACGACTCCAGCCAGTGGGGAGATTATTACTTTGATTCCCATGGACTTCATTTCTACCAAGGCTTCTTAGTTACGCTGTCAAAATGTCCTTGATTGTTAAGGACAGTTATTGTCATCAAAAATCAAAGAAAATGAAAAAGGAACTCAATTTTGTTAATGCCTCTATGATTATCTTCTTGAAGACTCATTGAAGATGAATCTTTTATTGAGGCCCTAGGACAATCTTGGAAAATTGGCATCACTCATGGAAGAACATCATGAAATATTAGCTGAGGAATTGGATAGACTTGGTTCAATGTTATCGTGAAAGCCATTTTGTTATCAGTGGCCTAGAAATTTGATCACATGATGACAATCTTCTATAAGTTAAATAGCTACCTTAAGATAGCAAGTGTTAAGTGCAAGCTCACTTTGAATCAAAAATGTGCTTCCCATTTTAAAAAGTTCAAATAGTTGGGGTAATCCACGTCTGAAACCAGTGTCTTTAGACTTTAGAGATACAGCACGGAAACAGGCCCTTCGGCCAACCGCGTCCGCACTAACCAGTGATCACCCCATACATTTACACTATCCTACACACTAGGGACAATTTACAATTTTATCAAAGCCAATTAACCTACAAACCTGTGCAGTGCGGTAGGAAATTAGAGCACCCAGAGAAAACCCACGCGGTCACGGGGAGAATGTAAAAACTCTGTACAGATGGCACCCATAGTCAGGATCAATCCAGGTCCCTGGTGCTGTAAGGCAGCAGCTCCACTGCTGCACCACTGTGCTGCCCATGCCAGCAAAAGAAAACTTAATACCTTTTTGTGGCCCTCAGTGGAAGGTTTGGGTGAGATCTATTCATTCATTAAAAGGCCCAACAGCAAAGTAAGGTTTCAAAATATGCTTATTGTTGGGCGGAGGTGAAATAGTGCTTGCAGCAAATGGTCATTACTTTCTTTCACCATTGTGGTTCTTCCTTCCCCCCCCCCTCCCACCTTTGTACCACGAATGAAGAATGTCATGCCGTCTCACAACTCTAGTCCAATAAGATCACCTCCCACCCTGGTCCTTGTTATTCACCACCCCAGAGGTCACTGCAGACAGATGTTCTACAGATCTTTAGGCCATGACTGTTTGGTTTTATTTGGAATAGACAATGAAATGGATCTCTCGGGAATATTGCACAATTCACTGTTCCCTACATTTACTCAACTGTACCACAAAGTGTTTAAAAATTAAATATTTAGTGATTATATTTTGTGCATTGGATTTAATACATGCTTGTATATTCAATTGCAAATACTATTTGTTTTTAGCACAATGCACATGAAAATCATTTTTTCCCTCCTGGGTAAAACTTAACGATGACAATTTCTGTTGTTTTGCTTACACTGGAAGGTTGGCTCAACACTTTGAGTGAGTTGCTCACTTGCCCCACTTGCCCAGTTCATCATTTTTATTGCAGACACCATAATGTTGCGTAGCACACTGCCTGGCGAGGATGTCCATGAGATTAGTAAATTACTTACCTTCGCCATTTGGAAATAACGCGTAATTGCATTATTATGCACTTGTCCTAACCCCTCTCCACAACCTCATCACCCTGCCACCACCCGTTAATTTCCACTCTGCCGCTCAACCCTATGATTTCCCCTCCCATTACCTCATTCCTCAACGGCCCCAACTCAACTGGCCATTTGCAAGTCTTAACCCTTAGTTTTTTCTCCTGCCACTCACCCAATTTCTACCTTTTCCCCTGTCCAGCAATGCCAATCTGATGCCCAATTTTCTACTTTCCAAAAATATTAAAGTAAGTTTAGAAGTGATCGGAGCAGAATTAAGTCATTCCGCCCATCAAGTCTACTCCACCATTCAATTATGGCTGATCTACCGCTCCCTCCTAACCCCATTCTCCTGCTTTCTCCCCATAACCCGACACCTGGACTAATCAAGAATCTATCTCGGCTATAAAATATCCATTGACGGCCTCCACAGCCTTCTGTGGCAATGAATTCCACAGATTCACCATCCTCTGACTAAATAAATTTCTCCTCATCTCCTCCCTAAAGGAATGTCCTTTTATTCTGAGGCTGTGTCCTCTGGTGCTAGACTCTCCCATTAGTGGAAACATTCCACATCCTCTCTATCCAGGCCTTTCGCTATTCTGTACCCCCTCATCCCCTAAATTACAGCGAATGGAGGCCCAGTGCCATCAAACACTCATCCCTGGGGACATCCTTGTAAATCTCCTCTTATCCAGCACCAAAGCCAGCACATCCTTCCTCCAAGGGATATGGAGGAAAAAGCAGGAACGGGGTACTGATTTTAGATGATCAGCCCAAAATTGCTCACATTGCTCCAAATGCGGTAAGACCGGCGCCTTATAAAGCCTCAGCATTACATGATTCTCATTACTCATTGTTTGATCCTTTCCACTCTGTTCGGTCAATACACCCGCCCCCCCAAAAAACCCTTTGAAGGGCCTGTTTCCATGCTGTATCTCTAAACTAAACTAAACTAAAAGTGAAGTGTTCAGCAATGGCTGAGATGGTTTCTGGTAGCACAATGTTCATATACCCATCCAGCATGCCCCATTAGGTGCAGTAGAATTTCTGGGCATTCACACCTATATAGTTTTTTGCTCACATCGTAACAATCACCACCTAACTAAACACAGATGTGGCATCAAATCAGACTAGCAGTGGGCTGTAACAGGCTTTGGAAGATTCTACTTCAGCCATAATGTTTTGGCTTTCTGCCAGGAGCAGCTTTGTTCTGGAAATAGGAAATATTACTTCAAAGAATATTGGTTTATTTTAAATGTTACAAGGAGACAGCAGAATTTACTGCCAGCTTACTCTTTCATCACGCCTCTTGTTCCTCCACGCCATCTTGCTGTACTATGTTTCTGCTACAAACGGTCATCTAAAATAGCTTGCAATGTCACCTTCTAAATCACTGATGAAAGTAATTGGCGTCAAGAGTAAATGGGGTTTGTTGTCATATGCACCGGATATAATCTGGAACAATGAAATTATTGCTTGCTGCAGCCATACAGGCAACTGCACCAATAAATATACAATACATGATCAATTATTCCAATTAAACCAGACTATGATAATGGAAGCACCAAGCACAGAGAGCAACCATAAAATTCAGTTGGATTGAGATGGTTGAGGTTAGGGTTGTGAATGGTAGCTCAAGACCCTCAAACATGATGCCAATACCAACAATAACAACACCTATCTGCCTGAACATAATCCATACCCTTCATATCCCTATGCCTATCCAAAAGTCTCTTAAATCCCACTATAGTATGTAAGTCAACCACCACTCCTGACAGCGCTTTCCTTGCACACACCACTCTGTAGAAAAACCTGCCCCACATCCCCTTTAAACTTTGCTCTCTCACCTTAAAGCTATCCCCCTCCAGTATTTGGCAGAGTGTAAGAGGATGTCCTTGAATCTGGAGGAAATAGCTCTCAGGCTACCTTCTTCCTGATATGGGTATTTAGTTTTAGTTTTTTATATTTGGAGATGCAGTGTGGAATAGGCCATTCAGCCCACAAAGTCTGCACCGACCAGCGATCCCCCGCATATTAACGCAATCCTACACACACTAGGGACATTTTTTACATTTACCCAGGCAATTAACATACATATCTGCATGGCTTTGGAGTGTGTGAGGAAACCAAAGATCTTGGAGAAAACCAACGTGGTCACATGGAGAATGTACAAACTCCGTACAGACAAGCACCTGTAGTCGGGATCGAACCCGGGTCTGCGGTGCTGCAAGCACTATAAGACAGCAACTCTATCGCTACGCCATTGTGGCCACCAACCTTGATAATTGGTGATGATTGAAATGTGATGATATTCACTACCATTTTGAGGCAGCAGCTTCCTGTAGACCTCTTCCATGGAGTGATGTCAGTGCCTGCGATGGACTGGGAAATGTTCACCACTTTCTGCCTCCTCCGATTCAACTTTCCAAACCGGGCAATGATGTAACCAATCTGAATATTCACCACCGTACACTTGAAGAAGTTCAATAGACTCTCTGCTTCCTCTGGCATTCTAGAGAAAACTATATAGTGTGTCTATCCTCGTTCTGCAGCAATGCCCCTAATCCAGGCATCATTCTTGAAAACCTTCCACTTTCTTCCTGTAATGGGGCAACCAGAACTGCATGCATTATTCCAGATGTGGCCTAATCAACGTCCTATAAAGCTGCTTCATGACTTCCTGACTTTTGCACTCCATGCCCTGACCAATGGAAGCAACCATACCATATGCCTTCTTTACCACTCTATCTACTTGTGTTGCCACTTTCAGAGAATTATGGACTTGAACCATAAGATCCTCTGTACATCCATGCTTTTAAAGGTCTGAAGAAGGGTTTCGGCCCGAAACGTTGCCTATTTCCTTCGCTCCATAGATGATGCTGCACCCGCTGAGTTTCTCCAGCACTTTTGTCTACCTTTTAAAGGCCATGCCACTGATGGGGCATTACCCTCTTATATTCGAGTTCCCAAAGTGCAAACACCTCACATTGGCTCAGATTAAACTGTAATCAAGTAAAGTATTTTTGTTGACTGGATAGCACGGAACAAAAGCTTTTCACTGTATCTCGGTACACGTAATGTCATAAGGTCATAAGTGATAGGAGTAGAATCAGGCCATTCAGCCTATCAAGTCTACTCTGCCATTCAATCATGGCTGATCTATCTGTCCCTCCTAACCCTATTCTCCAGCCTTCTCCCCATAACCTCTGACACCTGTACTAACCAAGAATCTATCTATCTCTGCCTTAAAAATATCCACTGACTTGGCCTCCACAGCCTTCTGTGGCTAAGAATTCCACAGATTCACTACCCTCTGACTAATGAAATTTTCCATCTCCTTCCCAAAAAACGTCCTATAAATGTGAGGCGATTACCTCTAGTCCTAGACCCTCCCACTTATGAAAACATCCTCTCCACATTTACTCTATCCAAACCTTTCATTATTCTGTGTGTTTCAATAAGATCCCCCCTTATTCTTCTAAACTCCAGCAAGTACAGGCCCAGTGATGTCAAACGCTCATCATAGATTAACCTACTCATTCCTGGGCTCATTCTAGTAAACTTCCTCTGGACCCTCTCCAGAGCCAGCACATAATTAAGAAAGGTCTGAAAGTACTGTGGTTAACTTAATGAAGCTGCAGCTAGAGTTTTGGACTGTTGATCTTGAGATATGAGCTTGAATATCACCTGCGCAATTTACATTAAAGTAGTTAAAGATGGAATTAAAGCCAATCTCAGTCGTGATAGCCATCAAAATACCAGACTGTTGCAAAAATTCTGGCTCATCATTGCAGAGAAGCAAATATTCATGTATTTTGTCTATGTAACTCCAGTCCCACTTAATTGATCGGCCTTTACCTGTCTCCTCAGTTCAGAAGCAGGAAAAGATGGACAACAAATATCAGCAACTTTCAGATTCTGTGAATGAATCAATTTTTATAAATGTGGTTAAATTAAATACTTTGGCTATTGTTCTCATATCAGCATCAGATGAAGGTGAAGTAACAGATTAGCCATCGATTTTCATCCCTTTCTTGTACACCCGATTTCCGATTGAACAAGGCAATACTTTATATACTTAGATGACAAATTACAATCAAATTAAAGTGTGTGTTTGGAAGCTGTTGAAATAGTCTGTGTGCCTCCTTTGATTGTATCCAATATTAGCTAATGACAGGCACTTTGGTACATCTGATAACGGAATGTGAGAGTGCAAGTTGAGAAGACTGGAGCTCAGACACACTTTCTTTATATTTCTCTATCTTGTCAAGTCAAGAGTCAAGAGTGCTTATTTGTCATATACACGGGAACAGTCAAATTCTTACTTGCTGCAATCTTGCAGGCACATTGGACGCAATGACAATAAATTATCAGTTATTCTAAGTAAACTAAACTACAATAGTGAGAAACTAAAGTATGCAGAGTAACATTGAGCAATAACCTTGTGCCCTACAACCGTACGACAACATTGTACCCCAGTATTCCAGACAATCATATGCTCAAGTGAAATGAATCTAATCTATGATTGAAGCAAACGATTAAGTCTTACTGAAAATACTTATACTGAAGAACCAGACGTAAATTTTTAAGGAGTCATATCAAACAGACAAAATAGTAATGTAATATTCAATACTTCATACTCAATTTTCAGCGACTAATGCAGTCAGAAAAAATCTAAACAAATATATTTCTCCTGAAATAAATCTCACAGCTGTTCCCATGCCATATACTAATGATAAGAATGAGTGATCCAGGATAACTGATGCTTTGATGGGGGATACGGGATGAATTAAAGAATCTCCCCCTTAAACATACATTAACTGATGTTTTAAATCATTGTCGAATCCGCATCAAAGAAGTAGAAAGCAGGTTTGATCTCATTAGCTTCAAGTATCACAATAGTGTGTAATCTGGACTGTCCCTTTTACAGATATCCAATCTTTGCAGAAGTGAGTTCTACCTAAACTGCACAGAATCCAATCCCCTTCTCACCCCCTTCACCCCCACTGCCACCAGCCCAGCCGTGCCTGGAGAATTAATTTACATTATGAGGTGTGTGTACGTCATAAAGCAAAGGCTTGGTTTCCTGGCAACAGCGGGGCTGAGGAGATCATTGTTTATTTTGAAGCTATACAGGAAAGGTTTTCAATCTGATTGATCCAGATTTGACTATTGGAAGCACAGCTGCTCGATTGGCTTTTTTGCCATTTTATGCTGTAGTGAAATGTAATGCAGAAGTTTCAAGTCTATCCCAAACTCAACTTGGTGTAAAATGTCCTTTATGACTGCATATGAATGGCAATATTACAACAACTTCTATGTTTGCTTTTAAAGTGAATGTTCTTGTAATTTAACTGTTTAAACTGATAGTTTACTTTGGAGACATCAAAGTGGCATAATCACTTTCATTGCTTTGAACTAATCCATGCCAGGCTGTGCTTGTATCAGTTTTACACACAATGATAATTAAAAATATTAGCATGATATTTGTACACTGAAGCATATTCAAGCACATTAGGCTATGATGATCAACCAATATTTAGATGGAATTTCACCTGAATAACTTTCAAGCAGTTTTTTTCTCTTCTTGAGATTTTAAAAGGTTCTTCAGTTTGATTCATATATATCTTATTGTGTCATGTTAATTATTTAACAACAGAATGTGGACAAATGATTTTCAAGATTAACCCTCCCGCTCACCCGCACGGTTCGGTTGGTCATGGTTCTATTTTTAGAGAGAAAAAAACATCAAAGCAAGAACACGCTTACTTTTGACTGGTTGAACCTGAGTGTTTTAAATTTTTTTTTTAAGTTGGACTGTGCAGAAAATGTAACACACAGCTTTCAGTGATATCGCAGCTGCCACAGCAGTCCAAAGATAATTATTGTCCTCACAAGTCACAGGCTTAATGGACCTTGCGGAAGGCCTAAAGGCTGTTATTTCATTTTTGTACTATGTACTTTAATTTCACAGCTGACACATTTCAACAGTTATTTTCATTGTGTGAGCGTGGTCATTTTTAAAGAGACGGTGTCTTTTGTAATCATTTTTCCAAAAGACATTTTAGCAACATTCAAAACTCTACCTGAATAATATTAACCTGCATTTGCTGTACCTTATATTTGGAAAAGAATAAGCCCATTTTATGTTAACGTGAATTGAAATTAAAAAAATGATTAAACATAGGAAAAATGTATACACCTTACCCCATTTGTTGTTCTGAGCTACTTCGGTAACCAATGATTACATTTACCTTTACTAACTTGACAGTTATAAGGAGGTGGCAGTTCTATTAAAAGTAATAACATAGATTGCAATGTTTTAATGATTTAATTTCCACTAAACTCTGCTGTGCAATCTCAACAACTTTTCAGAAGTACTCTTTTAGACGCATTACCTCCTCAGTTGTGCAGGTAACAATCTTTTATTCCCGGTTTTCACTTATTCTTTGTGAAATCACATTCCAACAAGATAAATTTATTTAATCTATATTAAAAAGAAGTAATGTTAATCCAATGGAAACAAATGGTGATTTTCTAAAGATTGAGTGTCTTGAAATTCAAGGGATAAAGGGATAAACCCGCATTCTTAATTTATCGCTTTCAAAGCCATGCTTCAGATTTTTAACCTTGCTTAAAAAATATTTTATTTTCTGTTTGAAAAGCTGTGGATAGCTAATGTCTAGCCACACATACAACACACACACACACACACACACACTTATACAACATACTGACACACATGCTCGCACACAGACACACACACACACAGACACACACACACACACAGACACACACACAGACGCACACGCTTATACAACACATGGATACATGTGCGCACACAGACAGACGGACATGCACACATACAACACACAAATATACATGCATGCACACACAGACAAGCAGACACACATATATACAACACACAGACACACAGACTCATGCATATACAACACACAGATGCACACGCATATACAACGCATAGACACATGCGTACACACACTGACATAGACACTCATACAACACACAGAAATACATGCACGCACAAGCAGACACACATACATACAACAGACACACACAGACACACAGACTCACACACATATACAACACACAGCCAAACACATACAACACACAGACATACATGCGTGCACATACAACGCACAGACACACACAGACTCACGCATATACAATACACAGACACACATACAACTCTTAGACACACATGCACACATACAACACACATACATACATGCGTGCACATACAGCCCCACACACACAAACACACACACACACACACACTCATATACAACACACAGACATGCATGTGTGCATACAGACACACAGACACACACACACACACACACACACACACACACACACACACACACATGTATACATATATGTGTATATAATGTAATATATATTCCCAAAGCTGGGCATGTGTCCCCTTGCTCCATGCCTTGGCTGCTCCCAGGTTGCCATGGTGAGGATTCCTAATCGTCCCCGCACATGACAGGCTCCTGTTTGTCTGTGCTCCCCTGGGTGTAAATTTCCAGGCTCAAAAATTCATGCGAGCATATCATCCGCCGTGCAGATGTTTCACTGCTTTAGAATATCAGGCAGCTGCTTGTGCCACTGTCGACAGCTAATTGGAGACCGCATCGCAGGAACAGAGGCGTAATTACAGCATAAATACACATCCTCTGGTGCATCATTGTATCTCTATTAACAGAAAATATTAAACAGTGCTCAGAGTGTAATTAGTGTAGTTGATAAAGTTGTAAAACATGTAAATAAGGGAAGTAGCAGGTACGTGGCCAATTGCTACCCAACACTGGGGGGATGTAGATTATTGCCTATTTAGAAAATAATTAGCAAACCTACATTAGCAAAGCTTGCATCCTACAGAAGCAAGGCAAACATTTATTCTGGTAACAGCTCTTTCTGTGCTAGCCATGAAAATCTGCTAATATTTGTAATTTAGCCCTCATTACCAGAGGATAAAGCATGAAAAGAGCTCAGACATGAAAAATGACAAGTAATATTAATTTTTATTCCAGACGAAAGACTGCTTTTGCCGGCTGCCTGCTGATTTCTCGGCAGGGTCCCTGGCGCTGCGTGCGGGGAAGAGGTGATGGGTAGCTGGTACTTTGGGATTCAGGAAGTGTAGCTGGCTTCTGAGCAGAAGCTGTACCCTGGGGTAACTGTGACAATGGCTGATGAGGCTTACTGCATATGTGTCCTCTGAGCCAGATTTAAGAGACACACTTTCAGAGCCCAATGAATACAAAAACTGTTGCTGCTTCATTTGAGAACTACTGTGGCATTTTCCATCCTTTCAAAAATAATAAAATATGTAACAAGGAAAAAATGTATTTTACATTTTATTGGAATATGATTAGAAGGGAATGTATCATTTAATCAAACCTCATTTCCCTTTAGAGTCTCCAATCATTATATTAACTCCCTACCCTTACTGATAGAAAGATGGTTGAAGGTATCTGTGCAGAGTGAAGTACAATGAAGATTCACAACTTAAAGTCAGCAGGCTTTTATTTCCCCGAAAGATACATCCACTGATTTGTAAAACTTTTAATTAAGCTGCTCAAGAGTCCCTTTAAACATAAAATCTGATTTCAGAAATAGATATTTTTATTTGATAATTTAGAAAACTACCCATAAAAGTTTTCAATTCCACTAAGCTTTTCATCTTCCGACCTTTGCTACCGTATTCTTTTAAATATTTTAAAGTAACAGTGTACCTTTTGTGAGCCGCAGGATAGATTTAAGCACTTGTCAGAAATGCCTCTCATTCAGTCCCTTTGTCTCCACACCTGGTCCTAAAGCTCTATAAACTACAATAACCTATAATTAATATCATTTTACGAGAGGTTTTAGAGCTGTGTCAGCTTCTTTTAATTCATAAATAATAGATTTAATGCCTCAATGTCTATCGGACTGATTACATTACATTTGCGTGCCAGTGTTGGAAACCAATGCAGATCTTCTGGTAGCTCGTGTGTCATTCTGATGTGAGACTGACAGTACCTTTCTCAAAATACTGCCTTGTGAGTATGTTTAAAATGGTCTCTTTCTAATTTTTGAAGAATGTTTGGAGAAGAATTCTTGAATTCTGTGCCATTGTCAATAATTTTTTATGAGATTGCAATCTGCCTGTAGTTGATTGATTGAAAGATTACAGGATAGACTTTGATATTTCCCAAAACGAATGCCTGTATCCTTTTTCTTGTTTACTTACATGTTTTTTTTAATATTAGCAGTGAAGATGCCGAGAATGCTCAGCAGGTCAGGAAGCGAGTGAGAAAAGAGAAAATAATTCAAATTTCAGGAAAGTGACCTTTCATCAAAACTCGATGACCTGAAATGTTAATTCAGTTGTTGAGAAATTCATCTCTGGTCAGCAAAAGAAATTCATTGCATTCTACCAACAAAATATACTTTGTTCACTTCAACAAAATAAGCTTTTGATGGCAGATTACAATGGACTGAAGCTACCGTTGGACTTAGTGCTAATGACCAGGGATTCATTTCCAACAAGCTTTTCCCTCTTTTGATGCTGCCTGACCAACTGAGCTTTTCCAAGTTTTTCACTTTTTATTTCATTTTTTGGAATTTTGTGCTATTTTCCTTGGGTGTACCATTATACATTTTATTTTCTAATTTCCTCATATTAATTTTGTGAGTGCTACAGATATCAATTAAAATGGGTAAACAATCAATTCCCAGGTCACTTCCATTGTTTCCTTACACTTTGTGGTTGCAAGGGCTTAAGAGATAAGGGGAGTTGGCCATCTCCTCAAACTTGCTTCATCAGATAATCTGAACATAGCTCAACATCTGCGTTGGCTTTCTTGGCCTATTAGTATTATTCCTCTTGATCAATGCCCTAAATGCATTGATTTTGATCTTGGTCTTCAATATTAATTGAGCCTCTGCAGAATTCTTGGATACAGAAATCTAACAACCCAATCCATAAGATGGAGGGATATCTCTACAATTCACTCCAAAATAGTCAACCTATTATCTTGAAAATAGACCCTTATTTCAAGTTGGGGCAAAACCATCCTAACGTTCAGTTTCTTAAGCCCTCAAGGACATTATGAGTTTCAAATGATCATCTCTCATTATTCTAAATTCCAGCGAATGTAGGTCCATTCTACCTAATATCTACTTGGGGAACAGAATGTGCATCCCAGTAATCTATGTGGTTTGTGAAAGCCACTTTCTTTCTACCCATCCTCTGAGGTAGAACTTTAGTGGTTTCTTCTCAGTCTCGTCCCATGGTAGCAGATCCAAGCTGAGTGTGATTAATATTTTGAAAGATCTTCCTTATTGTTTCCAGAAGATAAAACTCATTTGCACTGACCACAAGGTGGATCTATGAGGAACCTACCTCTGAGGAACTACAGTTCCTGTGTAAGGGTGTGATCAGTGGATTGAAGGGACAACCCTTTCCTTCCACATCTTTGTCTATAAGATCAGCAAAAAACTTGGCTGACAGTAATATGATATTAATTAGGGTCAAGATATGGACCCGGGCAAATATCTAAGATACATTCAAAAGGACCGACATCTTGATAAGCCTAGAGAGTTACAGGTAAAGCCAGGTCCAACTGAAACGTAAAGCCTGAAATGAATTTAACTACTGTAGGAAGGAACTGCAGATGCTGGTTTACACCGAAAATAGACATAAAATGCTGAAGTAACTCAGCGGGACAGGCAGCATCTCTGCATAGAAGGAATGGGTGACGATTTGGGTCGAGACCCTTCAAACTTAAGTAGCTCCTTTTGTGAGATGTGTAGGAAGGAACCGCAGATGCTGGTTTGCACTGAAGATATACACAAAATGCTGGAGTACCGTAACGGGGCAGGCAGCATATCTGGAGTCTGAAGAAGCGTCTCGACCCGAAACCTCACCCATATTCGTCACAGATAGAAGGAATGGGTGACGTTTTGGGTCGGACCCTTCTTCAGACTCTAGTGATGCTGCCTGTCCTGCTGAGTTACTCCAGCATTTTGTGTATATCCTTTTCTGAAATAATTTGCTACTCCCAGGCTAACTCACCAACAAATTTGTTACTCAATGCCATCACTGTGACTGATACTTTCTGGTGTGCAAAATGTGTTCCCACTGATATGTTTCAGGGTCCCTCTGACTATTAGTAAGACATGAAAATATGGCAGTTTCCCTGAGGCATCCTGAGTTATTTGCAGCCCGTGTGCTTCTGTTCTAATATGTTCACTATTGTAACATGATCAATGGTTCAATGGTACTTTATTGTCATATGTGCTTAAGTACAGTGACATTTTGTTTTTGCATAATTCTACATTTCGACAATCCTACCATACATTAGGCACAGTCAAACTGTATGAGTGTCAAAGAGTAGACTGCATTGCATCAGTGCACAAGAATCAGCTGGATTTGTACCCTTATGTACAAATCTTGTACCCTTATGCCCCTGTCCCACCTTGGTGTTTTTTTAGGCGACTACAGGCGACTAGGCTGTCGCCACATGGTTGCCAGGGCGTCGCCTGTATAGTTGTGAGTAGTCTCCTCAGTCGCCCAAAGAATCATAGCATTTTTCTGGTCGCCACTGGATTTTGAAATGTTCAAAACATTTTGGCGACAGTCGGCGACAGTTGGCTTGACACCAATGAGCGTAGCTTGACTTGTACTGACATAGGTGCCGTCGTAGGTTGTCGCCAGGATGATGTTGATTGTCGCCAGGATGACGTAGGTTGTCACCGGTGCTGACTTTGGTGAATTCCATTGGCGACTACCTACGTCAACCGGTGACAGGTACCGGCGACTGACCTTGCCTTACCTTGTCGTAACCTGTCGCGGGTGGACGTAGGTTGTCGTAGGTTTGGTCGTAGGTGGACGTCCTAATAGGTCGCCGGTTGTCAGTAGCTTGCCATAGCTTGACGTCGACTAGGAGGTAGGTTGTTGTAGATATTGTCGTAGACATTGTTGTAGGGGGGTCCAGTCACCGGTTTTTCAGCGACTTGCTATGACTATGACAGTTGCCGACAGTCACCGAAGAAATCGCTTAAGTGGGACAGGCCCATTATATTCAAATTTATGTTTTAAATGTTAAGAGTCTTAACACACAATTTGTAAGGTTCCCCAGACAAGAATCAAATAATTTGCATAGGAAGGGACTGCAGATGCTGGTTTACACTGAAGATGGACACCAAAGCATTTGGCTGGAGTAACTCTGTGGGTCAGGCAACATCTCTGGATAAAAGAAATAGGTGATGTTTCTGGTCAAAATCTTCATCAGACTGAGTCAAGGGAGAGAGAAACTAGAGGTAGGAAAAGGTACAGAACCCAATTAAATAATTTGTCGGATAATTTATTTTAGGTATTGGTTTACAGACTAGCAATAACTAGAATGTTTTCTTATCAAATAGTACAATGGAGTCTTTAACATTCAATTGATATGGCAGATGGAGTCAAAGTTAAAAGGCTCATCAGTATTGCTGCACAGCCATGGGGCAGTGGTGCTGCTGGTGGAGCTATGGCCTAAAGATCTCAGTTCAATTCTGACCTCGGGTGCTGTCTGTGTGGAGTTTGCGTGTTCTCCCTGTGACTATGTGAGTTTCCTTCAGGCATTCCAGTTTTCTCCCATTTCCAAAAGATGTATGGGTTTGCAGGTTAATTGGCCTCTGTAAATCACCCCTAGTGTGTGGGGAATGGATGTGAAAGCTGGATAACATAGAACTAGTGTGAATAGGTCTGCGGGGACTCGGTGTGTCGAAGGTCCTGTTTCCAAGTTGTATCTTTCAATTCAATTCAATGCAATTCAACCAGAAGCACAATCGTCCCTCCACAGGGTGGTGAAGTGTCAGCCTAAATGTTGGATTCAACTCTCTGGAGCCTGAGTACAATCCACAACCATCATATTTGGATGTGAGAAATCTATCACTAGAGCCATGCCTGTTGGATATGAATTCTTGAAATAAGACCAGGGCTGAGCATAAATGGACCAGCCTAATCCCCATCACATTGGCTTTTTGGCATAGGTGCCAATGATTTAATGTTGATATTCTTCATCAACGCACTTTAAAATATAAATTTGAAGCCACATGAGAAAAGTCAAGTCTCTGCCGAACAAAACAGCGTGCCATTGCTCCAGGTTCATCTAGAGGTTTGGCATCAAATACAGTTCAAAAGAGCTCAGTCTCACGGCTTGCAGCTGGCACATAAACATTGCAATCAGAAGCAAATTGTCACAATCAAAATAACGGTTGATTTCCGACCCACATTTGTACTTGCTAAATTAGAAACCTTGCGCTTTAAAGTTCCTTGTGAATGTATTCATTCCTAAATTTTTGTTTTGCAAAATAGGTCAAAAATCAAACTTGCCAAAAGCAAAAAGGAATCAAACTTTAATTTTGCACAAAGCAAAAACAAAAATGGTGTGAAATAAACACTGAAGCACTCTGCATTAGAAAACTGTTACCTTAACCTTGGCTTCTTGTTTCACCTTCCTTCTGGACGTCCTCTCAGCTGCTATGTATTCAGTCAATAACCAATTAGTGTCATGGTGACCACTATGTCAGACTAACACTAGTACTCAGAGGGTTAATGAGGGCTTTTTTTTCCCTTCTCCAATGTGGGTGTTTGTGCCTTTGGCCTCTGTTTACTGCTTTTGATTACATAAGATTTACTCCAGCCCCCTTAGGGTGTGAATTATCATCGCCTGGCCTGACCTTTCTTGGCAAGGTATTTATCATGTCATGCAGCACTTCCAGCAATCCAGGCAGCCTCTCTACATATAGTGTTGGAAACCATCAAATGTTACAATTCAACAAATACATCTCCAGAATTACTTTACAAACAGCGATGAAGGCATTTTGACTCCCAGAGACAGTAACCGTTTTTACTTACATCCCAGACACTAAATGAGAGCAAAATCCTTGAGGAATGCAGAAGTATTAAAAAAAAAAAAGGATCACTATATACCCTCCATTTTCTGTTATTGTCTGTTCTATATATATATTTTGTAATCATATTTTATTTCATCTTTTGTGGTATTCCCCAGACAAGAGGGCAAGTAGCAAATCTGTTAACATGCATCTTAAGGCAGGAGGTCCCTGAGAGACATCATTGGTATCACTCCTTCTTGGAAAGAGCTTTTCGTGTTACTTTTCCTTCTATTATCCCCTCAATCCTCTCAAAATGATATTCCCTGAATTTGAAACAAAACATGTGTTTTACCTCTCCTTGGCTGTCATTCCCCATATAGGTTGCGGCCTTAATCTAGTCTTATGCCAATGGTGCCGGGCAAGTCACCATGGTTAACGGCATTGACCATATCACCCATTTGAAAGAAAGCTGAGTGCCTCTTCCATATAATTAGGTGACTAATGGCAGGAACCTACAATAACTTCAACATAATACAAGTCACTCATCGTTTTAGGTATTGAAACTCAAGCTGTGCGCGGGGGTCGTTAACTGAATCCATGACTCAACATGAAGTTTAATCTTAGGCTGGTTTCAGTGGATCACATCAGAATTTTTGTAGCTTTGCTCCAATTAATCTCAAAATCTCTGGGAAAGAGGGAAAAGTCATTTCAGACCTATCCTTTTTGCTGTTGGATGACCGATGGCAATGTTTTTTTGAGTCAATAGAATAGGGGGAAGCAGTCAGTGTGCTTATGATGCAGCAGTGATTAGTCAGCCAATATACAATGGCTCAGTTCACACCCCAAAGGACCATTTGTACAAGATAGCAGAGAGTAGGTTGTACCCAGCATGATGTGGTGTCTTCAAAGCAGTTGGTGGCAGTGGGTGGGAAGGTTGGTAGGATTCAACTCTCATTTCTGCAAAGAAATAAAGGAGCAGGCAAGCAGGCAAAGAGGACAAACTGTTGAACCAACCCAGTCTCATTTCAGTGTGTTTTAGACCCTGTGCTATTCTTTATTGCTTGTGGGATGAAATTATTTCAAGTCATTCGCCACTGTACATCTCATAGTTTCCAGATAGCTTGCTAAAGCAAACTAATAACCTGGTAATGGAAATGTTGATTGTTATGTACTAATGGCACAATGCGAGATAGGAGACGATCCTCTTAGTATATTAATATGTTTAAACGGGTTTTAAAATCTGTTTGAATGGTGCAAATGATTCACAGAAAAACGGGAAAAGTTGATCTTTAGACTTTCAGGGCATTCTTCTTTGGTGCTTGGCACTTATTCGCTTGGCCTTTTTTGTAGCTGTTGTACTACGGGTGTAAAGCTGCTATTTTTCCCACTGGCTCTGTGCCTGGCTAAATTAAAATTAAAATGATCCATTCTGTGTTTTTTTTAAACTCCGGGAGAAATGCCAGCAGAAAATGCTAAAAGCGTAATTGCTCGGGTGTCCAGTTTTTAAAATGTATTTATTGTTGAGGCATATTTTGGAAGTTATTTCTGCATGCCTGTATCCACAAAGCCTGCAGTTTGTGTGCTCAATTCTGCTTCAAGTGTAGTTTGTGTCGAGAGATGGCTCAGATTTTAAGAGTCTCATCCCAGTTATCAGCACTCGGGCAAGGCTGGCACCTGTCCTTTCCAAGTCAGAGCACCAGTTTCCTGGTGTGGTTTCAGGTCACAGCACCAAAAATACACAAGATGGCGTTGCCAGCTCAAATCAAGCATTTGCAGCTGTGAATGTGGAGAAATCTGTTCGCCATGTCACATCCCGAGCAATACCCACAGAGAAACTGAATTTTATTTCATGTCTGTGCAGATCAAATGCTCTGAGGCTTGTTTGCGAGCTGCATTGTCTTTGGATATTTGATTGAAATTGAAGAAAATCCTGTGCAGAATTATTGTTTTTATTTTCAGCAGCATTTAGATGGAAAAGTTTCAAAAACACTCCAATGAGAGTTACAATTGAATGTTCAAGCCAGCCACTTCCCCACAATCTTGCAGATAGATAACTTTATGTTTAATATCTTGCATTCAATGCCACAACTTTTTCCAGTTGCTTACTTAACATTTAAGCTATCATGTTTTAAAACCCTAAGCTGGATCTCCTTTTAACTCTATAAGATACATTTCCCCCCCTTATTTTTCCATTACTCTTTCCCACTTCCCAATAAAGTGCATAATTTTAGGGTTAAGCAGATTGGGCAGAATATATTGTGACCACTCCAGCGCTCATGGCACTCTGCACCTCGAATTTCTAACGCCATTAATCCCTTCAGTCTAATACCTTCCCAAACTCTGCCCATGTAGGTGAGATATTACCGCTGTTATCAGACTTAGTTGCAGTCGAGCACATTCACAATGCTTCACAATAATGAGACCTTTCAAACTTCACTAAAATGAAACATAGGCACAATAAAAAAACACACTCGAAAGGAAACCTGTGACATAAGGTATGTTCATGTCATATGTCACAGTGCAAAATAATGAGATATAATATGTTGTCACTGTCACCCATGTCACATAAATTATCATATCATATACATCCCACTTAATTACAAGACACATGACTGGTGCACACAGTAGGTTTTTGCTACTCTGCTGTTTAAAAAATAAATATATTTTCACATCATTTGTTGTGAGCAGCCCAATAAAGTGCCCGCAGTCAGTCTTTCCAGTGGACAGAGTAATTAGTTCAGATTTTATGACTTTTTATTTTGCTTTCTTGTGAATTTATTGATGTTATTCATTGCACAATCCTATAGAGCATAAACCAGTAACTGTGGATTAGCAATCCCATGAGCTCAGCAGGGAACCGAGCTTGATGGAAGAATAGTTGGTGAAGTTGGGCTACTGTGTTATAGCCCTTGTGACTTCCTCACCACGATGGACTATATTGTGGAATAAACCCTCTTTAATGTAAAGCAGGATTTTCTCTACTTTTCACTCTATTCTTTGGTGACCCGTGCCTGAACCTAACATTTCAGTCAGAAATCCAAGCACCGCATTTTCATCCCAATACAATGTTTCCTTTTCACTCGAGATACCTCAGTGAAGGGTCATTGCTCTGCTGAGCTGGGACAAGAGTAGGAGAAAACACAAGTCCATGTGAGGTGATAAAGTGATACCAAGCCTGAGTCTAAAGAGCTTGCAAGCTGTTGGTGGAAAATGCAGTGGAGGAATTTCACAGTTTGGAGGCCCTGATAAATGAGGCAGAACATAGTGTGTATTGTATTGAAACAATAACTGTAACAGTTCTGATTCATTACTTTCGGATTTCTTTGGAGTAAATTAAGTACATTCTTGCAAAGGCCAGTTTCAGAATTTTATCTCTTTCTCAGAAGTTCTCCACTGAAATCTTTTTTCTTTAACAACTGAATCAAATAGGGTCATTGCATTGATATTAATTGGAATCTGAAGACCAGTGCAATGCATTGGGACGTGCAGGGAGGGAGGGCGGTGAGGGTAGACAAAGCAAAACAACTATTTTGTAAGTGGAGTACGTGGGCTTGTAAATGCCAGCAAAAGAAAATTCCCATCAAAGTCAAGCAAAGGGCAAGACAATGATCTCATGAGTTCTAAACATGGCATTGGAGAGTGAAAGTGAAAATGTTTCCCCAACAGTTGGAAGCACAAGCAACATAGGAATAAGAAATAATGTGTGAGTGATAATATATCTGCAGTGAGTGATTTGGATTCATTTTGTGCGATGAGTTCCTTTTGCTTCAACTATCAATGTCACACAGCACAATCTGCTAATAGTCATGTAGCATCTTTCATCACCATAGGACATTCCAGAATACTTTGCTGAAAGTTAAGTACTTTTTTCCTGATTTGCAGCAAATTATTTTAAAATGCTCAGCGAGCCTCTGCTATCAGATTTGTGATAATGACTAACTAACCTGATTGCCTGGCGGTTGGTTAAATGATAAACAACAACCAGACGTAGAGCCATTGGTTAACATGCAACAAAGCTATTCACTGTACCTCGGTACATGTGACAACAAATAATAACTAAACTAAACAAAACTACAACCATTATATCTTTTATGTCAACCTGGGCAATTCGACATGGATTTAATTTAATGTCTAATCTGAAAGATGGCATTTCCGACAATGTAGTCTTCCTATGGTACTGCACTGGATTATTAGCCGAGATGTTTGTGCTAAAGCCTCTGGTGCAGGACTCAAACCTACAGACTTCTGATTCACAGTTAAGACTTGAATGAATTAATATTTTATTGTCACATGTGATAAGTCACAGTGAAATTATTATTTGCTTGTTTACCCAAGATATGCAAGAGTTGCCACATAAATGGCGCCGACAGTTACAAAGTATCCCGTGCCAGGTCTACCTTTGTTCTCCCCCTCCCCCCCTCCCTCACAGTGGTCCCCCCACGCCGGGTTCTTCGTTCTTGCTCCCCCCCTCACGGCGGTCCCCCGTGCTGGGTCCTCCTTTGTTCCTCCCTGATTCACACTACTAACTGAGTCAAGGCTGGAATTAAGAAGGAAAATTCCAACAGAACTGAGTCAAGATTCATAAAATGTACATCTAGTATTACTATTAAGATAAATGCTTAATACATGCATACATATCTGCTGATTATAAATTTGCATCACAGATTGTGCTATTTGTAGGCAGTTAATCAAAGCACCGTGTGCTAATTCATTAGGGACCAGTTGACAACAGAGATGCAATGGGCAGTATTTTTTTTAATCAAACGATAAATTGTTCCGTGAACAGTGTGCGGAATAAACAGAAATAACAGTGACTTCCTATTGAGAACTGTTTTAAAGAATGCTTTGAATATCATTGTGAAAAATGACACAAAGAAAGCTAGAAGATGTTTTTTTATAAAAGTGCTCAGGATGTACACTGAATAAAGTGACCTTGTCATTTTTATTTTTTTTTAAAACACTGCACTCAGCCTCAGGTGGTTATTCATTACAGCTACACTACCAAAAGTCTCCGTCCAATTCTTTTGAAAAAGAATCACATTGGTTAAGTTGTCACCCATTTCATTTGTCTTAAAAGCCCTCTTAGGTTGACAAATATCCTGGATAAATGGCTGCTGATGTTTGATGGGATAATGTGTAGCCCCTTAGGACAGGGACGAAGGCAGCAAACTTATCATCCTTTACTAATGCTCAACATGGGTCAGTAACAGTGCTGGAGGTGACAGGGAATGTTAACGTGTGGGAAACAGGGATTGAGAGGTGGAGGAGGGGAAGCTTTCTTTCACAGTGTTCCCATTCTAAAGCAAGAGAAACAGCTGCAAAAGCAGTGGTCAGTTATCAGCTCTGGTTCAGTGCACACCATTAATTGTCACCATGAAACAGACCCTTATGAGTATTCTTCACTTGTGTACTTGCTGGAGTGAGACATTCAACTTTCCATTTTAGACCCACGTCAGGCCTTAAAGGAGTATTGTTGCCAGGTTAGATGCTGGGAATTTGTGAAAACCATCCAACACAGTGGTTGTTAGCATCTCTTGTGTGAACTCTGCAATAGCTGTCTTTTGTTTTGTCTAAAGCCTTTAAACAAGAGGTTCCCAAAACCACTTTTTGCTGCAACCCCGCTTCAGAAAGGTTGATTCTTTTACCCTGCTCCCACCACATGTTCTAACCACCAATTAAACATTAAAATATTGAATTAAAAGGTTTTTTTTAAATCATAATTGCACCCCCAGCCTAACTATACCACTAGTAGGCTCTGGCCTCAACCCTTCTCCAATTGTTTGAGAATATTATTTAAACAATATAATTAAGTGGCTCGGTATGCAGTTCATTATTGATCAGCCTTTAAGAATCTTCCATTTCTGCACCAAACTATTGCAATTACATGCTGTTTGCAGTGGCATCACCATACCAAATACAGCCAAACAAACTTGTCTAACAGTGATAACCTTTGCAGCTCTATGACTGAGCCAAGAGATATGGTTTTCAGGTCAGGAAAACAAGTCAATCTTAATTTAATAATTAATTTAGAGTCATACAACGTGGCAACAGGCCCTTCAGCCCAACTTGCCCACGCGACTTATTTTTCTTGCATATGGCGTGCACAGCCTAAAGTTGTAAGACAACTTGTTCTGTTTGATCTTCTGCTTGTGTACGCCAGGTGGTTTGCATTCATCGAAACAGGGTGGACCACGTGAAGGTTGCAATCTCCCCCCCTCCCCCCCCCCCCCCAACATCACTAACATGTCCCATCTACACCAGTCTCATCTGCCTGCGTTTGGCCCATATCCCTCTAAACATCCTATCCATGTACCTGTCCAAATGTTTCTTATCTAAGGGTCTTTTCCACCTTAACCACTTGATTGATAAACAGGGAAGGTAGATTCTATGTCCTTTGTGAAATGTACCCAATCATTGTTTTGTCTGCCAGTGGTTTAGCAGTTGGTGCTGCTGCCTCACCATTCTAGCAACCAATCCAGACCTTGGCCACTGTATGTGTGTTGTCCTTAACAGTGTGGGTTTTGACACATTGTGTTCTGGTTTCCTCCAGCAAACAAGACCTTCAAGTAGATTAATTGACTAGTTCAGATTAGTTTAGTTTAGTTTAGTTTAGAGATATAACATGGAAACAGGTCTTTCGACCCACAAAGTCCATGCCGACCATCAATCATCTCTCATTTCTCTTTCACTTCGGACACACCAGGGACAATTTTTACAGAGGCTAATTAACCTACAAACCAGGCATCTTAGGGATGTGGGGGGGAAACCTGAGCACCCGGGGGAAACCCACACAGTCACAGGAAGAATGTGCAAACTCAACACAGACAGCATCAGTAGTCAGGATCAAACCCAGATCTCTGGCGATGTGGTGCAGCTGCCCGACCGTAAAGCACCCCTAGATATAAGCGTGGAAAAAAACATTGGGCAATTGATGGGCAAGAAAGGAGAACATGTTGGAGCCTTACAGGGAAAAAGGAAGGGCGTCTGATGGGATTTGCTCTGCTGCCAAGCAACATGGATCAATTGGACCCACTGGAAAGAAGGTGAAAATGATACCTTTAGCTCTGTTGTGATTTGGATGTATGCAGTGTTGTATATTCACATAAGGTGATTCACCTTGGCCGGACACTGAGAACTTTCTAGTTCTAGTCCATGTTGAGTCAACTGACCACTGCCAGAGATATAATAAGCCCTCTGGAGGCGATGTCGTAGCTCCTGATGTCCAAGTACATTTGGTAACAAAGCAAATACATATGTACTGTGAATGAAGAACTGCAGGAAGGTTGGTAGAATGCAGACAGGGTTTTCGTTGAAGGAGGACAAATGGGACATAAAAGAAAGCAGAGAATAACAATGGATTCAATGGTTCTTTATTATCACATGTACCAACGTACAATTAAAACTATTTTTTTGATTACAAATTAGTAGTTTAATTTAGTTTAGTTTAGAGATACAGAGCTGAAAGAGGCCCTTCGGCCCACCAAGTCTGCATGGACCAGTGATCTCCGCACACTAACACTAAACACAATTTACACTTATACCAAGCAAATTAACCTACAAACCTGTACGTTTTTGGAGTGTGGGAGGAAACCGAAGATCGTGGAGAAAGCCCACGCGGTCACGGGGAGAACGTACAAACTCCGTACAGACAGCACCCGTAGTCGGGATCTAATCTGGGTCTCTGGCACTGTAAGCGCTGTAAAGGGCCTGTTCCACACACGATTTATTCGGCGACATGTCATAGTCGCAGCAGGTCGCCGAAAATTTTCGAAATGTTGAAAATCCAGCGGCGACCAAGAAAAGGTATGACTCTTTGGGCCACTACTCATGACCATACAGGCGTCAGTCACCCCGCGACTTTCAACATTTTTAAAATTTTCGGCGACCTGCTGCGACTATGGTGGGTGTGGGCAAGTCGCCGAAAACATCGCGTATGTGGGACAAGACCCAGAAGGCAGCAACTATATTGCTGGCCACCCTGTTGCCCCGTGCCGTAGGATTATTGCCATACATCTGTACAGTTCCCGAGTAAGTAAAGTATGCATACAAACAGCCCACTGAGTCAATATGCAAGAGTTGCCAGGTCGAGGCACCATTTCACAGTTCCAGCTGCATAAAGGCTTGTTGCAGCCATTGCCTCCATCCGATCATCCCCTGAACTGTCGTCCCTCTCCTCGGCCGGCCATCTTGAACCTTTATGCCCTGGGGATGCCTCCTGCAGCCGATCCCCCGGTTCTTCATACCAGCCCTTTGACCAGCGTCCACAGCCGTCACTGACACCTTCCACCCTCCTCTCCGGTTCCCGGTGTCGGGGGCAAAAAGGGGCCGGGCTAGGCGGCTCCCCTCTCCCAGTTCCTCAGTAGGTGAACCACGCCTACTGTTCACGGTATGGATAGAGCAGCATCCTCACAGTGAGTCAACCTTAGAGAAATTGGGTAGGTGATGTTTCAAGTTGCGACCCTTTTTCAGACTGATTGTAGTTGGGAGAGTGGTTGAGGTACACCAGCATCTGCAGTTCTTTTTTATTATGTGAGGCCATCCTTGTTGGCCTGGCCAAAATGACCATTCTCAGATCCGAGTCACAAGAGTTCCCAATTGACTGCAGCGTTTCCAAGGTTATGTTAGTGACCCGGGGTGTCACTGGAAAGGTCATTGAATGTACTTTGGGGAACTTTGCAATCAGAGGGCATATAGGTGCTGGAAAACACTCTGTGTAACTAAGTTCTCACTTCAGCGTAAATTATGCCTTTTTTTGTTTATGAAATAAAATCTAATTTTGTAAAAAGAAGCCACTCGTTCAAAGTGAAACATTAAACAAAAACAAAAAAGTGAATTGAAACCCACAGCACCAATACAATAGACAATAGGTGCAGGAGTAGGCCATTTGGCCCAGCACAGCCATTCACTGTGATCATGGCTGATCATTCACAATCAGTACCCCGTTCCTACCTTTTCCCCATATCCCCTGACTCCGCTATCTTTAAGAGCTCTATCCAACACTCTCTTGAAAGCATCCAGAGAATTGGCTTCCACTGCCTTCTGAGGCAGAGAATTCCACAGATTCACAACGCTCTATGTGCGAATGTTTTTCCTCATCTCCGTTCTAAATGGCTTACCCCTTATTCTTAAACTGTGGCCCATGGTTCTGGATTCCCCCAACATCGGGAACATGTTTCCTGCATCAAGCGTGTCCAAACCATTAATAATCTTATATGTCTCAATAAGACATCCTCTCATCCTTCTAAATTCCAGAGTATACAAGCCCAGCCGCTCTATTCTATCAACATATGACAGTCCCGCCATCCTGGGAATTAACCTCGTGAAGCTACGCTGCATTCCCTCAATAGCAAGAATGTCCTTCCTCAAATTTGGAGACCAAAACTGCACACAATACTCCAGGTGTGATCTCACTAGGGTCCTGTACAACTGCAGAAGAACCTCTTTGCTCCTACACTCAACTCTTCTTGTTATGAAGGCCAACATGCCATTTGCTTTCTTCGTTGCCTGCTGTACCTGCATGCTAACTTTCAGTGACTGATGAACATGGACCCCCAGATCTTGTTGTACTTCCCCTTTTCCCAACTTGACACCATTCAGATAATAATCTGCCTTCAAGTTTTTGCCACCAAAGTGGATAACCTCACATTTATCCACATTAAACTGCATCTGCCATGCATCTGCCCACGCACCCAACCTCTCCAAGACACCCTGCATCCTCATAGCATCATCCTCACAGTTCACACTGCCACCCAACTTTGCGTCATCTGCAAATTTGCTAATGTTACTTTTAATCCCATCATCTAAATCATTAATGTATATTCTAAATAGCTGCGGTCCCAGCACTGAGTCTTGTGATACCCCACTAGTCACTGCCTGTCATTCAAAAAGGGACCCGTTTATCCCTACTCTTTGTTTCCTGTCTGCCAACCAATTTTCTATCCATGTCAGTACCCTACCCACAATACCATGTGTTCTGATTTTGCCCACTAATCTCCTACGTGGGACTTTATCAAATGCTTTCTGAATGTCCACATACACTACACCCACTGGCTCTCCCTTGTCTATTTTTCTAGTTACATCCTTAACAAATTCCAGAAGATTAGTCAAGCATGATTTCCCCTTCGTAAATCCATGCTGACGCGGACTGATCCTGCTGCTGTTATCCAAATGTGTTGCTATTTCATCTTTTATAATTGACTCCAGCATCTTCCCCACCACTGATGTCAGGCTAACTGGTCTATAATTCCCTGTTTTCCCTCTCCCTCCTTTCTGAAAAAGCGGGATAACATTAGCTACTCTCCAATCCACAGGAACAAATCCTGAATCTATAGAACATTGGAAAATGATCACCAATGTATCCACGATTTCTAGAGCCACTTCCTTAAGTACCCTGGGATGCAGACCATCAGGCCCTGGGGACTAATCAGCCATCAGTCCCAACAGTCTACCCAACACCATTTCCTGTCTAATGTGAATTTCCTTCAGTTCCTCCATCACCCTAGATCCTCTGGCCACTAGTACATCAGGGAGATGTACAAGTGTCTTCCTTAGTGAAGACGGATCCAAAGTACCTATTCAACTCGTTCACCATTTCCTTGTTCCCCATAATACATTCACCCGTTTCAGTCATCATGGGTCCAACTGTGGTCTTAACTAATTTCTTCCTCTTCATATACCTAAAGAAGCTTTTACTATCCTCTATATTCTTGGCTAGCTTACCTTCGTACCACATCTTTTCTCCCTGAATTGCCTTTTTAGTTATCTTCTGTTGCTCTTTAAAGTTATCTAATCCTCTGGTTTCCCACTCATCTTTACTATGTTATATTTCTCTTTTATTTTTATACTGTCATTGACTTCCCTTGTCAGCCACGGTCCCCTTGGAATCTTTCTCCCCTTACTCCCCTTGGAATCTTTCTTCCTCTTTAGAATGAACTGATTCCGCACCTTCTGTATTATTCCCAGAAATATCTGCCATTGTTGTTCCACTGTCATCCCTGCTAGGGTATCTTTCCAGTCAACGTTGGCCAGCTCCTCCCAGATGGCTCCATATTCCCCTTTGTTCAACTGTAATACATACTTCTGATTTTCCTATCTCCCTCTCAAATTGTAGATTAAAACATCATATTATGGTCACTAGCTCCTATTGGCTTCTTTACCACGAGTTCCCTTATCAAATCCAGTTCAATACACAACACTAAATTTAGAATTACCTGCTCCCTGGTAGACTCCAGTACAAACTGCTCTGAGAATCCATCACAGAGGCACTCCACAAACTCCCTTTCTTGGGGTCCAGCACCAACCTGATTTTCCCAGTCTACCTGCATGTGGAAATCTCCCATAACAACCGTAGCATTACCTATACGACATGCCAATTTTAACTCCTGATTCAACTTGCACTCTATATCTAGGCTACTGTTTGGAGGCCTGTAGAAAACTCCCATTAGGGTATTTTTACCAGTTCTATCCATACTGACTCTACATAGAAACATAGAAAATAGGTGCAGGAGTAGGCCATTCGGCCCTTCGATACCCCCTGATCCCTTAAGTGACAAGGGTCACATCTAACTCCCTCTTAAATATTGCCAATGAACTGGCCTCAACTACATTCTGTGGCAGAGAATTCCACTCTCTGTGTAAAAAATGTTTTTCTCATCTCAGTCCTAAGAGATTTCCCCTTTATCCTTAAACTGGGACCCCTTGTTCTGGACTTCCCCAACATCGGGAACAATCTTCCTGCATCTAGACTGTCCAACCCCTTAAGAATTTTGTAAGTTTCTATAAGATCCCCCCTCAATCTTCTAAATTCTAGCAAGTACAAGCCGAGTCTATCCAGTCTTTCTTCATATGAAAGTCCTGACATCCCAGGAATCAGTCTGGTGAACCTTCTCTGTACTCCCTCTATGACAAGAATGTCCTTGGCAAGAAACATCTCATAGAAACATAGAAATTAGGTGCAGGAGTAGGCCATTCGGCCCTTCGAGCCTGCACCGCCATTCAATATGATCATGGCTGATCATCCAACTCAGTATCCCGTACCTGCCTTCTCTCCATACCCTCTGATCCCTTTAGCCACAAGGGCCACATCTAACTCCCTCTTAAATATAGCCAATGAACTGGCCTCAACTACCCTCTGTGGCAGAGAGTTCCAGAGATTCACCACTCTCTGTGTGAAAAAAGTTTTTCTCATCTCGGTTTTAAAGGATTTCCCCCTTATCCTTAAGCTGTGACCCCTTGTCCTGGACTTCCCCAACATCGGGAACAATCTTCCTGCATCTAGCCTGTCCAACCCCTTAAGAATTTTGTAAGTTTCTATAAGATCCCCTCTCAATCTCCTAAATTCTAGAGAGTATAAACCAAGTCTATCCAGTCTTTCTTCATAAGACAGTCCTGACATCCCAGGAATCAGTCTGGTGAACCTTCTCTGCACTCCCTCTATGGTAATAATGTCCTTCCTCAGATTTGGAGACCAAAACTGTACGCAATACTCCAGGTGTGGTCTCACCAAGACCCTGTACAACTGCAGTAGAACCTCCCTGCTCCTATACTCAAATCCTTTTGCTATGAAAGCTAACATACCATTCGCTTTCTTCACTGCCTGCTGCACCTGCATGCCTACTTTCAATGACTGGTGTACCATGACACCCAGGTCTCCCTGCATCTCTCCTTTTCCTAATCGGCCACCATTTAGATAATAGTCTGCTTTCCTGTTTTTGCCACCAAAATGGATAACCTCACATTTATCCACATTATACTGCATCTGCCAAACATTTGCCCACTCACCCAACCTATCCAAGTCACCTTGCAGTCTCCTAGCATCCTCCTCACAGCTAACACTGCCCCCCAGCTTAGTGCCATCCACAAACTTGGAGATATTGCCTTCAATTCCCTCATCCAGATCATTAATATATATTGTAAATAGCTGGGGTCCCAGCACTGAGCCTTGCGGTACCCCACTAGTCACTGCCCGCCATTGTGAAAAGGACCCGTTTACTCCTACTCTTTGCTTCCTCTTTGCCAACCAGTTCTCTATCCACATCAATACTGAACCCCCAATGCCGTGTGCTTTAAGTTTGTATACTAATCTCTTATGTGGGACCTTGTCGAAAGCCTTCTGGAAGTCCAGATACACCACATCCACTGGTTCTCCCCTATCCACGCTACTAGTTACATCCTCGAAAAATTCTATAAGATTCGTCAGACATGATTTACCTTTCGTAAATCCATGCTGACTTTGTCCAATGATTTCTCCACTTTCCAAATGTGCTGCTATCCCATCTTTAATAACTGACTCTAGCAGTTTCCCCACTACCGATGTTAGACTAACTGGTCTGTAATTCCCCGTTTTCTCTCTCCCTCCCTTCTTAAAAAGTGGGGTTACGTTTGCTACCCACCAATCCTCAGGAACTACTCCAGATTCCAAAGAGTTTTGAAAGATTATTACTAATGCATCCACTGTTTCTGGAGCTACTTCCTTAAGTACTCTGGGATGCAGCCTATCTGGCCCTGGGGATTTATCGGCCTTTAATCCATTCAATTTACCCAACACCACTTCCCGGCTAACCTGGATTTCACTCAATTCCTCCAACTCCTTGGACCCTGCTATTTCCGGCAGATTATTTATGTCTTCCTTAGTGAAGACGGAACCAAAGTAGTTATTCAATTGGTCCGCCATATCCTTGTTCCCCATGATCAACTCACCTGTTTCTGACTGCAAGGGACCTACATTTGTTTTAACTAATCTCTTTCTTTTCACATATTCACATGATTCTATGTCACACTTCGCACGGGACTGTATTGCATTCCTCACCAACAGAGCTACCCCACCCCCTCTGCCCACCTGTCTGTCTTTACGATAAGATGTATACCCTTGAATATTCAGTTCCCAGCCCTGGCCCTCTTGCAGCCATGTCTCAGTAATTCCCACAACATCATATTTGCCAATTTCTCACTGAGCCTCAAGCTCGTCCACTTTATTCCTTATACTTTGTGCATTGATAAACAACACTTTAACTTTAGTATTCACCTCCCCTTTCACACTGGTCACTATTGCCCCTGACTTTACTCTCTTATCTCTTCTTGAACTTTCCTTCTCATTAATTCGGTAGTCTTTAGTAACCTTTCCTGCACTCATTTCTCTGACATGTGTGTGTGCCCCCACATCTGTGCACTGTCATGCCAATCCTTTCAAAAAATGAAATAAAAGAGATGGTTTGGGAACACACTCAAAGCATTCAGAAAGGAAATTACATATTTCAGAGTTATGGAGAAACAGACACCTGATTCTGAAAGAGGAGACGATCAACGATGATTTGTGCGAGTTTTGAACATATTCCTAATCAGCAGGGTGAGCTTTCTTCTCTTACGCCTCTTTTGTCCACTCGTTCTATGTACAGTATGTGATAAAATGCTGTCGCAGTGTGCTGCTACTCATGTAGAATTGACTTTTTTAAGTGCAATCGAACGCAACAAACTACCAGAAATTGTTTCAAAAGAATGACAAACCATTTTATGGAGCATTGAAGGTGGTGGAAGGAGGTCAAATAAAAGCATTTAAAGGAGAGTCTGCTGAGATTCTCCTTCCATTTTTTACAATTATAAGAATCTGACCCTTGTGCTCAAGAAAATGTTATCGGTCTTTGGGCAAAATATTAACGAGTACTCTTTTCTGGTAATGACTTGCTTTCATTCCCGCTCTGAGGGGTGCCTCTGCATGAAATCTGTTAATGTAATCTGGAATTCATTGCCACAGATGGCTGTGGAGACCAAGTCAATAGATATTTTAAAGGATATTTTTAAAGATATTTTTAAATTGCCCTTGATTTGTCAGGGTGTCAGGGGTTATGGGGAGAAGGCAGGAGAATGGGGTTCAGAGGGAACGATAGATCAGCCATGATTGAATGGCAGAGTAGACTCGATGGGCCAAATTGCCTAATTCTGCTCCTAGAACCTATGAACTTATGAATGTTGCATGGCCATTAGACTATAGATAGCACATGGATTTGATAGAACCATTTCATAGCCCAATGATGAGGACCTCCAAGAATTGACACACAAACGCCTGTGTACAAGCACATGCACGCATGCATGTGCACACACAGATACTCTTTGCATGTACACACTCTTAGTGCACAGGCACATACACGTGCACACGCTTACATACACAAACATTTAATGCACAAGGACATACACACTCTCAGCGCACTCAGAGATGAAAACCCAGCACATTCAGACAACACAAGTATAGATGCAGGCAGTCTATCACCCCCCGATCCTGATCACCTCCTTTGCTTTGTCCATTCTTCTTTTGACCTCCTCTATCCTGATCACCACCTCTTAATTCCCCTCTCATAACCTCTTTCCCACTTTCCCTAGGTGCTTTCTCAAACTGCCCTCTCCTTCAGGATCATTCCTGCTCACACTCCTGACATCTCAGCTGCCATCCACCACTTCCCTCCCCTCCGTTCCCCAGTCGCTTTGCTCTTCCTTTCAACATCACTTCCCTACCCTCTCTCCCTCGTGCAGTTTACTCTCTTGGGTTGCTTCCTGATCGCCGTGCCCACTCCTCCAACATCTGCACAGTCCCAGAATCATCAGAACTTCCTCTGAGAAAACTTTCTGGTGGAACATTCACCCTCTCAGCCAGTGCTGCCTGCTATCAGTACACTGCAGTGCGCTGCAGAGGGATTAGTACATTCTAATGCCTGATTTTCTGTTGGTTTCAATCTTGGGGAGTTGTAACATCTCATTCAATTGCCATCATCACTCAGCATGTTCAATGACCTTAAACTCACAGATCCCTGCCTCCATGCTCTTTAACTTCACCTGGCATCTGACTCTGCTGTGGCCTTTAAACTCATTGGGTAGGCAAGTTGCATAAAGTAAGAGTAGTTCAGAAATCCTGGGCAAAAAATGTTGGCTTTGTTGTAGGCACTAAATAAGCAAAGTAGTAGAGATGCCTTGATCTCTGCTTCTGAAATGTCCTTCTACTGAAACTGTAGAACTTTTCTTTTTGATATGGATTTTAAATCCAGGTATGCTGCCTTTGAATGCAGCAGGCCAGGACTTGATGTTTGGGGAATACCTAACAGTTGATTTGGGATATCGGCAAGTGGTCTGAATGGAGATCTGGTATTATGAGGAGTGCAGTGGAAACCAAAGGGAGATTTGTTTCAGCTCAACTAATCATGTCCTATTATAGAATAACATTGGCAGATGCAATTCATTAAAATGTGTTAACTAATAATTCTGGGCTCTAATCTCAGCCATGGCTCCAGTGGTTTCATTTCAAATGTAATTTCTTATTACAAATACATTGCTTCGAAAGAAAAGAATAAAGCTGCTTATGCCATTTCCTCACAACCATTGCACTGTGAGAAGATTTTGTTTTCATTGGAAATTAAATTCAGATTGGTGCAATATTGATCAAGATCATAAATTGCCAGACCTGGCACCTCAGCACAATATCTTGGAGGAAGCATATACAACTAAGTGCGTTCTGAGCTTCCATATAGTGAGAATATTTGTTCGAGACCAAAGGAAGGAAAAAGATTGTCAATGTTTCAGGTCAGGACTTTTCTTCAGACTGATGGGCCTTGATTCAGAACATCATCTGTCCATTTCCTTCCACAGATGTTGCCTAGCCTGCTGAGTTCCTCCACCAGTTTGTTGTTTGCTCAAAGCTTCAGCATCTGCAGTCCCTTGCATCCTCACTGAAGTTCTGATTAGTTATTTACATGTATTGCGTGTTCCAATGAGTATTTCTGTCCTGGGGTAAGGCTGGTAGCAGATAACTCAGCAACTCAAAAAATATGACCTTTCCACAACTAACAACTGAAGCCATTGGGCAGTCTAACCAAAATCATTCCATGTAACTTCTTAACAAGAATGCAATTCATGAATAATGGCCTTTTCATCAGAGAATCAAGGAACTGCAGATGCTGGTTTACAAACATAGCAACATAGAAAATAGGTGCAGGAGGAGGCCATTCGGCCCTTTGAGCCTGCACTGCCATTCAATATGATCATGGCTGATCATCCAACTCGGTATCCTGTACCTGCTTTCTCTCCATACCCCCTCATCCCTTTAGCCACAAGGGCCACATCTAACTCCCTCTTAAAGTGCTGGAATAAATCAGTGGGTCACACAGCATCTCTGGAGAACATGGATAGGTGACATTTTGGGTTGAGACCTTTCCTTTATTGAAGAAGGGTCCTGACCCGAAACGTCACTTTTCCATGTTTTCCAGTGATGCTGTCGGACCCGCTGAGTTACTCCAGTGGTATGTGTCTTTTGTTGGCATTTTCATTTGTTGGCAGATTTAGATTTGAATGTCCAATCATGTTATCAAAAATGAATTAATTGAATCAGATCAGATCCTTAGTTATGAGGCTGAGCTTTTACTGTACATAGTCAAAGACAAAATAATATGCAGCAATTACAGAGCACGATTCAATACTTAGATCAGCGTTCGGCTGTTGATCGCGTGAGTAGTGGCAGGCTGAAGTCCAACCTGCCAGTGTAATACAATGTTATTGTCATCAGTTCTCAGCTAACCATTGGTGACATGTCCCCATCTGTGATGATCAAGTAACAGTATTCAGGTTCCCTCCTCCCAACTCTCCCTTCACCAGCTCTTGAAGGTCATGTGCCATCTAGTGTTCAGCCGACAAACAACAGCATAATGCTCCTAAATGGCAGCACTATTACTACTCCATGGCTGAGTAATCCATTCCCTTAGAAGAAAAGATTATTCCATTCTGTTTATTAAATAATATTGTCCAAAAACAAGTTGCATTAGCATTTCTTACACTGATATGTACTCACTAGGTATGTGTACAATAATCGTGTTGGATTTTGCATGCAGTGGTACATAGTACTGATTTATGAATCTTGAGCAGTGAGGTATGCCAAGCCGATTCAATGGGAAAATTCCACAGCACTTCAATTAATATTTAGAACAAAACATATGTAAACACAATAAAACTGCGGAGAAAGGGTAACGGCCTCAGAAATCCGACAATCCAGTGTGTGAGTTTCCTCTGGGTGCTCCGGTTTCCTGCCACATCTCAAAGATGTGCGAGTTTGTCGGTTAATTGGCCTCTGTAAAATTGCCCCTTATACGTAGGGAGTGTAAAGAGAAAGTGGGATAACATAAAACTAGTGTGTAGGAAGAAACGGCAGATGCTGGTTTATAACGAGGATGGACATAAGAGGCTGGAGCATCTCTGCGGGTCATGAAGCATCTCTGGAGAAGAGGAATAGGTGACGTTTCGGGACGGAACCCTTTTTCAGACTAGAGTTTCGCCCCGAAATGTCACCTATTCCTTTTCTCTGATAAAACTAGTGTGAATGTATGATCGATGGTCATCATGTAGTTGGCGAGTCAAAGTGTTTATTTACATGTTGTATCTCTAAACTAAACTAATCTTATGATGCTGCTGAAACAAGAATACTTTTTGTATTACACTGGGTACACTGAAAGTAAGAAACATGGGTTGCAAAAGGTACCCACAGTTTTATGCCAATGTCTTGTTATAATTGCTCAATAGTTATGTGACAAAATTAGTCAGGCTATGGAGAATTCAAAGATTCACGGTCTGACGACTGAAAAGGAACATATCTGTGTTGTATGTGCAATACATTGATATTTTAGGGTGAAAAGTCTTTGTGATCTTTCCTTTGTTTTTCCATTTATTCTGGTATATGTTTCATGCATGGGCTGATTAAATGAAAATAATTTACAATCTGATTTGAGCTTAAGAATATTTTATATATTTTAATAGGCAGATGATATACAGAATTGTAATTATTGCTTATGAATTGAAACATCCTGTACTGTAGTCGTACCGGAAAGGTAGTACTCCAAACAATATCCTGCTGAGTATCGACGTTTAATCCATGCAGCAAGCACAGTTACATTTGATGAAACACTTTTTTTTAACCTCCCCTATTAAATATTATGTTTGATATTATTTGCAATGTTGTGGTCTTACAATAGATGGGAAGAGCACTCCAACTCCAAGTATCAGAGCCTTTTGATTAATAACTAAACTGATTTGTCATTCTCTTGTCATCCAGTTTAGTGAATTCTTCCACAGGGTCAAACATGCAAAGTTAAAGCCATTCTATGCATCTTACTTGTACTTTATATGTTCATAGGTTAAAGGAGTAGAATAAGGCCATTCAGCCCTTCAACTCTACTCCGTCATTCAATGGAGGCTGATCTACCTTTCCCTCTCAATCCAATTCTCCTGCCTTCACCCCATAACCCCTGACACCCTTACAAATCAAGAATAAGTCAATCTCCGCCTTAAAATAGTAAGATTAAACGAGAACTTACCAGTTTGAAGTTTGATCTTGATTTTATGAGGAGTTACGATGAGCGATTATGTGAAGAAGGGCCGTCCGTCTGCGTGCGCGTCAATCTTCAAAGCAGCGGTGTTAAATCACAGATAAAAAAGAAGACCTGAGAATAGTAAGATTGTGAAAAACTTGAACTTCCATATGACCTTGATAATATGAGGGTGGGAGCGGTGGGCACGTAATCGCTCATCGTAACTCCTCATAAAATCAAGATCAAACTTCAAACTGGTAAGTTCTCGTTTAATCTTACTATTTTACTTCGGAGTCACGTGAGTGACTATGTGAAGATTTCAAAGCTCTGTGATTTTACGCCGGTTACGAATCCAAGCGTCACACACTGAATGGATTGACCATGGATGCGTGTAATCATTAAAGCATTCAGACATTACGTAGTTAAGTAAAGAAACTGATGCTTTAAATGAAAGAAAAGTTTTTAAAAAAGTTACCCCTCCCAACCTTGGGGGGAAACTAAGGGACAGAACTTAAAATGGTACGTGCAAACACCACCAGTCCGGTTATGGGTTTGTTATAAAAACCGGTGGACCGTTATTTCATTCGTCCATCCTGCAGCCACTAGGATGTCGTTAAGGGGCATGTCCATAGCTCTTGCTGCCGACGTAGATGCAGCCCTGGTGGAGTGAGATTTAACGATATAAATGTTCACTCCTGCTACCGCCATTACCTCCTTTGACCATCTGGAGATGATTTGAGTTGATACCTTCTGGTGTGGTTTTTTATGGCTGATGAGGACCGATCGTTCTGAGCCTCTGAGGTTCTCCGTAACTCTCAGATAGTGGTGTTAGTACGTTACCGCACACACAACCATTGGTCCTCTGGATATGCCAAGAACTGGATCTCCATCCCTGGCATTCCTGGCCTGCTCTGTTTTATCAGGTTCCTGATTAGGAATGTTATGTTGTTCATATTGGTGGTCATGTAGTCCAACTGTAACTTTTGCAGTGTCTGGACTCTTTGTCAGCATACCACCTTCAGGGTTAGTTATAGGCGGTCCCCACTGTCAAAGTAGGGTTAGTACCACGCTCACATCCCATGTGTCCGTGTAGCTTGGCCTTGGAGGTATTAAGTTGTAAATTCCCTTCATGAATTTTGTTGTAAAGGGGTGCGTTCCTATCGACCCGTGCCCTGCTTCCAGCATCAGATAGGAGGAGAGTGCGCCTCTGGCACTATAGATTGCACTATAACTTTGTTTATAGTTATGGTACAGAGTTGATAGGAACTCCAAGACATCCGTTATCCGAACTGTGTTGTATTTGTTCGGACAGTCCTATGCCTTGACATGGCCTCCTCAGAATCTGCAGACCAACAAGTTAATACGTTCATGTAGTGGATGATTGCTCCCTGTAACTGGGTTCACTAGGAGGTCCCTGCTCTTGGGTACAGCCATAACTGGCTGGACTATAATTCCCAATTTTTTTGGGAACCAGGCTTGAGTAGGCCAATCTGGCACTACCAATATGCCTGTGGCTTAGTCTTGCTTGATTTTGGTCAAGCATCGGTTTGTGAGACAAATTGGCGGAAAGCATACATAAACATTCCTCCCCAATTGAGGGAGAAAGCATCCACTGCCTTAGCTCCTGGATCCAGCTCGCAGGACACATATCTGGGTAACTGATGGTTTGGTCTAGATGCAAACAGATCAATATCTGGTATGCCAAATCGTGTAGTTATTTAGTTAAATACTGCCCGATTCAACATCCATTCTGTGTTGTTATTAAACATTCGTGATCCAGCATCTGTCACCGTGTTATATCTACCTCGTAGATAGACCGCTGTAACCCAAATATTCCTCTCGATACACCAGTGCCAAATGAGGTTCGACAATCTGTCGCAAGATACAGATTTTACACCACCCTTGTGATTGATATATGCCACCGCAGTGGTGTTATCAATCTGAATTTGAACAAGCACAGGTTGCATATCGCTACAGAAAATCTTGAGTCCATATTGTGCCCCCAACAATTCTGGGTAATTGATTCCCTGTGTTGGGGAATTACAGACTCCTGCTCATTCCATCTGCCCCCACAGCTCTAGACTGTGTTTGTGGCTCCCCATCCTTAGCCGCTAGCATTGGTCTGAACCACCAATGGCTTTCGAGCAAAATTTCCCTTGAGCTGTCTCTCGTTCGTTATCCACCATAGTTTATCAACAATGGCCTCTGCTGGTAATCCATAGTTTTGCCAATTTGGCCTGCATGTAATCTGAGTGTTCATTCCTTTGCTCGCTGTAAATTCTGGTAATGCAAAGGCCCGTGACGTACTGCTGGAAATGCATGTACTATTTGCCAATTACACTCGCTGTTTGCCTGATAGATGGCTAGTATTTGACTATCAGGTCATAGCAGGCTTACTTAATCTTGTTGTTTGCCCCTAGGCAAAGTCACTAACATATTTACTGTTTTTAATAGTAAATCCTAGGTAATCAATTACCCTTGTAGGTGTCAATTTTGATTTAACTGGATGGATGAGGTAACCAATTCTTTCAAACAGGGTTTTGGTTTGCTTTGACTGATTCTTCTGCCAATTCTTGGTGACTCCAAATTGAAAATGTCCTCCAAATATGCCATTACTATGTGGTTTTGAGACCTTTGTAGTCCCAGAATTGGTTTCCGTAGTTTAGTCAATAATCTAGGAGCTGATGTCAACCCATTTGGCAGAGCCATGCCATCCAGTTAAACTTCAAATATCTCCTGTTCTTAGTGAATACACACCGAATAGTATGCATCTTTGAGGTTGATGCATGCCATGTGACCATTTTATAGGAAGCTCCTATAAAACAGTTGTTAGACCATAACAACATTTTACTGTTCTGAAAGTCTATACTGCACAAATGAGTTAAACCTGGATGAAGTGACATCCTCCATCTGTCAACTGTCCTGGAAGGCAATCCTGCCCATAATATTGGGCCTGCCTCGAAGACAACTCATGTCCGAGTTCCAAGTCTGCTTGGAACCTATGTATGTTGTGCAGTAAAATAATCACATGTTGTTATCTGTTTTTTAAAACCAGATCTGAAATTCATGTTGTTGTCATTTTGAACAAAAACACAAGAGTAAAATTACCAACATGTAACTGCTCCACAATCCGTTGTTTCGGTAAACCCAGACCCACCTACCTCCATGGCTACCGGTGGTCTTGTGGTAAGCCCAAAGGCCCCTGATGTGGGTTCCTTTTCTCTCCTTGATTGGGAGTAGGACTGGTAGGAAGTGTGGATTCCATGTTTCTCCTGACCTCTGCTTGGGTCTTGGTCTGAAAACCTTATCATACTGAGCTTGCCTTGTAAGACAATTCTGGCCATAATTCTGAGTCTGCCTTGAAAGACGACTCTGATCATATTTCCGTGCCCAGCTTTCAAGCTACCACTGGCTTCAGTGAACTGCTTATCCCCTATGGAGGTGTGGGGTGTGTTTGTCGCCTACTGATGAAGTTTGCTTGTCGTTGTACCTTGATTGGTCCGACAGCTTTTGCTTCCTTCTTCTGGTCTTACCTGAAGAGAGGATTCGGCCGCTAGTTTCTCCAATGTCACCCTGATAGCGCTGTTCCCTTGCCGGCATTTGTGCGAATATTCTGCCAACTGCTGGCTCTTGAGGCCATATGCATGTGCTTCAGTATGTTCATACTTTAAATTCGAGATCAGTTACCTACTGATCACTCACACTCCCCTCCACTGAGAGTGAGATTTGTAGGCAGCCCTGAAAACAGGTGCTGCCGCAGGCCCCTGAGGATGCCTGCGCTGACATGGCCCCTCCAGCGGACCTAAATGAGATTCTTGCTTTGGGTCAGACTGAAACTGACCGTGGATGCTCCTCTCCTCAGAGCAGGAGACATTTGTGCAGCCCTGAAACAGGTGCCGCTGCCTGCGGGTTCTCCATAATTCCCAGACTGATAACTCCCTCCTTTGGAGTATATCATTGTGGAGCACCTCTCCATCAGGTGCTCCATGTGGGTTTTGAACGTTTAAACACGTTACCCATGAAGGAGGTTATACTCTCCATCCGGGATCCTCCTGGCCTACCCTCCAATTGGATTTGCCTAGGTACTCCTGGCCCGTTTTGTTTTCCCCATGTGTGAGGCTGCTGGCAGTTTGCTCCAAGATGCACATTGTATAATGTAAAGACAAGGAACTGCAGATGCTACTGCTGTCTGAAGAAGGATCCAGACCTGAAACGTCATCTGTCCATGTTCTATAGAGATGCTGCCTGACTCACTGAGTTACGCCAGGACTCAGTGCATTTTTTTGCACATTGTACAAGATAGTTCCTTGAATAGTTAAATGTTTCCAGAAACAGGCAAACGAATCAATTGAAACTTCCCATTGTAAAAATTCTAAACGTTCCTTTTTGCAGCTTTTATTCTCTCCATCCTTGAACGTACTGACTGTCCTGGATATTGTTTCAAAGTTGTCCTTAGGAGAACCCCACCGGGTTTTATCCAGCTGGCAATTGTTCATGAGTGAGTCAATGATAAACAATAGGCTATTTGACTGTGATGGATATCCCAAGGATGCCCAATCCTGTCCTCATTCATAGTGTTCACACTTTTTCCAGAGCAATCAATTTTGAGTCAAGATTGCCTGATAAGTGTTGTGGTCAGCGGTGGCAATACCAAGCATTCTCCAGCAATCGTTTTTTTAGATTAGTTTATTGTCACGTGTACCGAGGTACAGTGAAAAGCTTCTGTTGCGTGCTAACCAATCAGCGTAAAGACACTACATGATTACAATTGAGCCATTTACAGTGTATTGGTACATGATAAGGAAATAACATTTAGTGCAAGTTTTCTGACCTGTCTGAAGAAGGGGCTCGACCCGAAACGCCACCCATCCCTTCTCTCCAGAGATGCTGCCTGCCCCGCTGAGCTACTGCAGCTTTTTGTGTCTATCTTCAGTTTAAACCAGCATCTGCAGCTCCTTCTTACACAAAGTCTGATCAACGATAGTCTGAGGGTCACCAATGAGGTAGATAGTAGTTCAGGACTTGATCTTGATATATATTAACAAGGATTCATAGGCTGAGCAATAGGTTTTAATTCCGACTCAGTTTTCAGGGAATTTGAGAATAATTTCTTCACTCGGAGAGTATTTAGGAGAATTTGTGACACTTTGCCACAAAGGGTTTCAGTGGTACATTATTGTCTCATGCACCTAGGTACAGTGAAATGCTTTGTTTTGAGTAGTTGCATACCAAAGGAAAATCGATTGTTGTTGATGAAACAGATCGGGACAGAACAATATATGTTATAGTCAGATGACGATGGGTGGAGGAGCCATCAATGGAGAATGACACTGACAAGGGCTGAATGACCTGTGACTGTGCCATAGATGCCCTGTGATACTCCTATGTCTAAACACGCTAAAGTGTCTCTACATAATTTTGAAAGATGAATTCCGATGACAACAACTGCTGTTTAGGGGTTAAACGTCAAGGCTTTTACCACTTGCCGCACCCCCCCAACAAATATATATATAAAGCAGCAGAACAATAATCTCAAGCTGTTAAATACCCTAACATTTCTTTCTGAAGCTGTGTTTCTTTTCTTTCCAGCATTGTCTTGTGCACATACATTTGCAACTGATAATGGGCTAGTCATGAGGAAATGCAACCACAACTCATTTCCTTCCACAGAGCGTGTCGTGCTGCCGTGTATGATTCTTATTTCCAACACATGCCGTGACTTCCAACCATTGTGATCACCATTAATATAAAACCATTGACCTCTGCTCCAGCGGTTGTGGATAAATTACATTGTGCTGCTCGGCGGCAGCCACAGAGTAGGCCAGCTCTTTCAGCAATGACTTGATCCCTTGATGCGAGCGCTGCCTCTTTGATGCTCCAGCTCTCTTTTAATGAGGATTAGGCACTGTCGGAGATCTGTATGGATCCATGCCCAAGAGGTGCGACCTCATATTTTAATGTGTGTCTCATCTGTGATGGGATTTTTTTACTTTTTATATCATTAGACGAGGTGCAGAGGGTGCTTGAAGCTGACTAGCCAACTAAACCTCTGCACACGTGAACCACAGCTAAGAATGTAAAGGATCCCGAGCTGTTAATTTGACATATGTGTGTGGGTTTTTGTTTACCCTGTGAGGGATGCTTTCCCCTACCATTCCCCACCTGACACATCCTTCCACTCCCCAGACCCGGTTTCACCTCTCTAATCTTACCCCCACCCCACCCCATCCCATCCCATCCCTCCCACACTAGCTTTGCTTGCAGCTTCTCATAGGGAACAAAACGCCTGCAGTTTACCTCTCTCCTGCTCTTGCAAACTGCACGCCAGTGGAAAGATGCCGAAATGTCAAGGTGTCCAGTCCCAGGTTCCAGTGCGGTTTCTTATCAAGTGAATGGGAAGCTGATCCTCCCACCGAATCAGTGTTTTGCTTCTGAATTCTGCGGTAGTGAGACCACTGCTCTTTACTCTATCCATTATTTCCTATTTATATCAATTAACTAATCTCATTATATATTTATTAATCTATAAAGTGTGTGTAAATGTGTACATATCAGATTTTTTTTTGTACCCCCCCCCCCCGCCCCCACATCTCCCCCCATCTTATTCCTGAGGAAACACACTTGAAGAGTTACATTATAACATTGGATGCAACTTGCAATCTCATCCAAGCAGTCAATCACCATTTCAAAATATCAGTAATAAGTGGCAGCCAGCTCTTTAGTTACTGAGAACATAATTGCAGAGTCTGATTTCCTTCTCTACAAATGGACACTCTCTTGCCAGTCAGGAGATGGAGACCTGGCTGCATTCTGTTTCAATTTTCCTCGTCGCGATGATTTTTGTCAGCCGAAATATAAAAGAGTGCTCCGAGTTTTAACCACGGCTGATATACCAGTAGTTTGGAGGGTTCATAATCCTGCTCCTTTATTTAAAAAGGTCCACAAGGACAAGCCCGGCAAGGAACCACAGGCAGACAGGGAGGTGAAGAAGGTGTTTGGCATACTTGGCTTCGTAGGTCAGAGTTTTGAGTACAGGAAATAGACACAAACTAATATCTACGGTGGGAAAGTTGCTGGAGTGGATTCTGATAAACAGGTCAACCTGCATTTAGAAAGGCGAGCACTGATTAGGGCAAGGGTTCCTAACCTGAGATAAATTTACCCCATGTGGGGTGAATTTCACCTATCCAGGGGGTGAATTTGTTGATTCTGGATTTATACATATTTTTTCTCATTGACTGACTGTGTTTGGTTCTGGTATTCCTGTTCATCATTAGATTTTCATCAATAAATGAAATAACATTGTTATGTGCTATTAAATTGGCTGGGGTAAACGGGACGAAAAAGGTTTGGAACCCCTGGATTAGGGATAGTCAGCATGGCTTTGTATGTAGGATATTGCGTCACTCGATAATGATGGAGTTTTTTGAAGAGATGCAAAGAGTGTTGATGAGTCAGGGGAGTAGACATTGCTTACATGGCCTCTAGCAGGGTCTTTAATAAGGTGTTGCATGGTAGGGTAGTCAGGAAGGTTAGATCACATGGCATATAGAATGAGTTAGCCAATGGACTATAACATTGGCTTGGTGGAAAGAGTCAGAGAGTGGTAGTAGAAGGTGATATTTAGATTGGAGGCCTGTGAGCAGAAGTGTGCTGCAGGAATCATTGGAGTGTCCGCTTTTGCTTATCATCTAAACTAATGATCTTGTTGACAATATTGTTAACGTGGTTAGTAAGTTTGTAATTACACTGAAATTGGTGTTCTAGACAATAGACAATAGACAATAGGTGCAGGAGTAGGCCATTCGGCTCTTCGTGCCAGCACCGCCATTCAATGTGATCATGGCTGATCATCCCCAATCAGTACCCCCGTTCCTGCCTTCTCCCCATATCCCCTGACTGCTATCTTTAAGAGCCCTATCTAGCTCTCTCTTGAAAATATCCAGAGAACCAGCCTCCACCGCCCTCTGAGGCAGAGAATTCCACATACACACAATTCTCTGTGAGAAAAAGTGTTTCCTCTTCTCCGTTCTAAATGGCTTATCCGTTATTCTTAAACTGTGGCCCCTGGTTGTGGACTCCCCTAACATCGTGAACATGTGTCCTGTCTCTAGCGTGTCCAATCCCGTAATAATCTTATGTGTTTCAATAAGATCTCCTCTCATCCTTCTAAACTCCAGAGTATACAAGCCCAGCCGCTCCATTCTCTCAGCATATGACAGTCCCGCCATCCCGGGAATTAACCTTGTAAACCTACGCTGCACTTCCTCAATAGCAAGAATGTCCTTCCTCAAATTAGGGGACCAAAATTGCACACAATACTCCAGGTGTGGTCTCACTAGGGCTCTGTACAACTGCAGAAGGAATGGACAATGAAGTACTCAAACAAGTGTTGCATTTTAGATAGTCAAATTAGGGCAGGATTAACGCAGTGAATGGTAGGACCATGGAGGGTGATGCTGAAGGGACACAGGTATATAGTACACTGAAAATGGTGGCACAGGTAGATAGGGAGGTGAAGAAGTGTTTGGCATGCTTGCCTTCATTGGTACAGACAAAATGTGTAGGAAGGAACTGCAGATGGGTGGGGGAGGGATGGAGAAAGAGGAACGTTTGATCTCGCCGATGTATCAGAGTCCACATCTTGAACAACGGATACAGTAGATGAGGGTGGAGGAGATACAAGTGAACCTCTGCCTAACCTGAAAGGACTGTCGGGGTCCCTGAAGGCCAAATGCAAATTGGAGGAATGGAATCTCATATTTCGCTTGGGCACCTTCCAGCCTATTGGTATGATAATTGATTTCTCTAACTTCAAGTAACCCCAGCATTCCCTCTCTCTCCATCCCTCCCCCACCCAAGTTACACCAGCTTCTCGTTTTCACCCAACAAACAGCTAACAATGGCCTGTTTCCTTTATCATCGTTACTTTTTTGCATATCTTTAATTCATTGTTCTTTATCTCTCTACATCATCCTCGATATCTTCCTTTTCCTTGACTAGTCTGAAGAAAAGTATCGACCCGAAACCTCGCCCATTCCTTTTCTCCAGTGATGCTGCCTGTCTGGCTGAGTTACTCCGGCTTTTTGTGTCTATCTTCATTGGTACAGAAATACAGAAGATAGGCATAAAGTGCTGGAGTAACTCAGTGGGTCAGACAGCATCACTGGAGAAAAAGGGACAGTGTTGTTTTAGATCAGGACCTTACTTGAGACTGACATTTAATAGGGTGTGTCCTATTCCTTCGGTTGCCCACATAAAATGAGACTTATGTGCCTGTCCCACTTAGGAGACTTTTTATGTGACTGCAGGAGACAATGCAGTCGCCACATGGTCGCCACATGTTCACAGGTGGTTGCCGGGGAGTCGCCTTCATGGTCGTAAGGAGTTCTGGGAAGTAGTCGCAGCCTTATTATGGTCACCGCAAATTTTTCAACATATTGAAAAATTAGCGGCGACTAGAATGAAGCCGCCATGGAGAGTAGCGAGAATTCTCGTGCCGTAGGTGGGTCGCCAGGAGGTCCTAGTGGGTTGCCAGGAGGTCGAAGGTTCTCGTAGGTTTTTGTAGGTTGTAGCCGGTGCTGACTGGTGAATTTCATTGGCTCATTAGGGAAAAAAACTTAAGTAGTAGTTTTCAGGACCAAGGATAATCGACGGGTAATGTTAAATGTCCGCCGAACTTCACAGCCGTGTAACTCTGGCTTCTTAAAAGTTGTCTCCAATCCTTCTCCCTCCTTCGCCCCCCACTCCACCCCCTCCCCCCTCTTTTAAAGGACTTACTGTACACTGTGCTAGCCGTCTTAATTACAGCACCAACCTTCCTGTTCATCGCGGTGTGTGTCTGTATCACCTTGTGAATTTCACTCAGACAACGCTCCCCCGCCCGCTTGCCCTGTCCCCCGCCTGCATAATGGGCTGGTGAAGGAAGCGATGTGTGTGTGTTCCACTCTGACAGTCGCTGTTCCAGTTGCTGTTTTTTTCAGGCAACTGGTGGCAACTTGACATTCGCTGGCAATTGCCTGAAAAATCAGCTAAATGGGACAGACCCATTAAGACCAGATAGCTGCTTGTTGAGGAAAAAAACAAAATGGAACGTTTTTTTGTTTGGGAATATATCTATCCATTTTGGCATTTTCAGTAGCCAAAAAGTTATGCCTGCAATTAGTTTAATATGATCAGTTTGTGCCTGCCTACAGTACAGCATGTATTAAGCAAGTTTACCTAAGTGAAGCAATTTGTTATAGCCCTGGCCCATGGTACGAGTTCATTCCAAGAGCTCTCCCGAGTAAAAAAAAAATCAAACTTGTGGTAAGCACGGAGAATAAACGTAGCGGGTATGTCGGAGCTCGGGGACGTCTCTTAGCGGCTCGTAACACTAATGACAGGTACTCGGGAAGACTCGCTAACGACAGGTAAGCGCGGGACGACTCGTGAAGATTTTTCAACATGTTGAAAAATGTCCACGAGAGCCCCGAGTTCCGATGAGTGGCCATTACCGTAAATCTCTGAGTTCGAATCAGGGCAAACTCGGGAGAGCTCTTGGAATGAACTCGTACCGTGTGACAGGGCTTTAACTCCTTGCATTGAAGTTTGTATCAACAAGGGTGGTGTTGTCCTCTTGGAAGGCAGAGTTCCCTGAACTCCAGGATATCAATGATTGCACCCATGTGGAAAGACCTTGCATGTAGTTTAGTTTATTGTGGCGTGTACCAAGGTACAATGAAAAGCTTTTGTTGCATGCTAACCAGTCAGCGGATAGACTATACATGATTACAATTGATCCATCCATAGTGCACTGATACATGATAAAGGGAATAACATTTAGTGCAACATAATATCTAGTAAAGATTGATTAAAGATAGTCGAAGGTAGACAAAACTGCTGGAGAAACTCAGCGAGTGCAGCAGCATCTATGGAGCGAAGGAAATAGGCAACTTTTTGGGCCGAAACCCTTCTTCAGATAATCGTGGGTCTCCAGTGAGGTAGACGATAGCTCAGGACTGCCCTCCAGTTGTTGCTGGGATGGTTCAGTTGCCTGATAACATGTAATTCCCTTCGTCACCTTCAGTCATATAGTCATGGAGCCCAACAGCATGCAAAAAGGCTCTTCATCCTACCATGTCCATGACAACCATTGTATCTATCTTCACTGATCCCATCAATCTGCATCAACTCCACAGTGACAAGGGTTTCCATTCCATCATGACATGGCTTCATCTGTATCTATGAAAACAGAGTTATGCAAATGGATATTCTTTTCCAATAAAGACATTTGCTGAATTATTCTTGATGCTATAAATGTGAAGTGCATATACACAGATAACTTCTCTTTTAAATCCTGGTTTAAAAGTCATGCTGTTATTACTTTTTGGTTTGTTTGTCTGGCAAATAGTGAATCAACATTTCTCAGCTGTAGTTGGAAAGATATACACAGTTTGTATTAGATTTACAGATTTTGTTATGATTAGTTTACAGCTGTAAATGTGTTTGTTAGAAGCAGCCATACTATTGTCAGATATTTCATTCTCTTCACATAATAGATGGAGACTTGCACCTGGATACTTGTCAGGTAGTTACAGACCCCAATTGTTTTTTTGTCTGTTGAAGAGTGCACCCACACACTGTGCCAATTACATAATTATCATGGAGTGGCTGCTACTTCTATGCTAATGAAACTTACCTGCTATGCGTGATCCAGCATTTACAGCACATACTTAGTGGGAACTGTAAAGACCTGAATTAATGTTCAGACCGAAAGGAAGACATGTAGGCTGGGACTAATGGGCTGTTCATACACATCTTTTAAATGCCTTCATTATCCAGTCCTTCATTCACTGCTTCCATTGCACTGTTTTTTTGTAAAACCACTTTCTCTCATTGGACAGAGACCTATTCCCCAAGTCACATTGCGGAGTTGGTCCATTAAGAGGTACAGTGGTGGTGGTCTACATCAAGGAACAACTCCAGGCAAAATTGAGCAGCATTAACTACTGTACCATGCATGGCCTTCTTTGTCTTCAAAAAACCTTAAATGTTGTCAGCTGCGAAAAATCATAGAGAATCGGGTGGCACGGTGGCACAGCGGTAGAGTTGCTGCCTTACAGCGCCAGAGATCTGGGATTGATCCTGCCTACAGGTGCTGTCTGTATGGAGTTTGGACATTCTCCCTGTGACTGCGTGGGTTTTCTCCAGGTGCCATGGTTTCCTCCCATACTCCAAAGACATCCAGATTTGTAGGTCAATTGGCTTTGATAAAATTATAAATTGTTCCTAGTGTGTAGGATAGTGCTAGTGTACGGGCGATTGCCCTTCACCTTGAACCTTGAAGGGGAAAATTTAATGGAAATATGCAGGGCAAATATATTTCCACAGAAAGTGGTGGGAGCCAGGAATGCATTGCCAGGGAAGGTGGTAGAGGCAGATACAATAGTGACGTTTAAGAGGCTTTTAGATAGGCATATGGAACTGTATGGAATAGTAGTATATGGATCATGTACAGGCAAATGGGATCAGTTTAACTTGGCATCGTGTTTGGCACAAACATTGTGGACTGAAGGGCCCGTTCCTGTGCTGTACTGTTCTATGTTTTACATTCTATGTTTATCAGGCACCTTTAGTTTAGTTTAATTTAGTTTAGAGACAGCGCGGAAACAGGCCCTTCAGCCCACCTGGTCCGCACCGACCAACGATTCCCACACATTACCATCCTACACACATTAAGGACAATTGATACATTTACTAGGCCAATTATCCTACAAACCTGTGCGTCTTTGTAGTGTGTGAGGAAACCGAAGATCCCAGAGAAAACCCACGCAGTTAACGGAGAGAACGTACAAACTCCTTACAGACAGCACCCGTAGTCGGGATCAAACCCAGGTCTCCGGTGCTGCAAGCGCTGTAAGGCTTGTTTTCACCCACACGCAATCCGAATTCTGAACACACTATGATAACAGCACATATCCTCCCCATGCATGTACTGTATATTGTAAGATGTTGTGTTTTATGTTATGTTTGACGGGAAACAGCCTACCTTGTAACATCCTGTACTGAACCTGAATTCCACCAGCTTGACTGTGTGGTCATTAAATAATCTAATCTAATCTAATCTAACTAAACTGTGCCGCCCTCAAAGCACTGCTGAGATACTGCCAACAATGCCTCTGTAAAATTCTCCAAGTCTACTTGGTTAGCTAACCAAAGTGAGTGTCCTCATCTTGGCCAAAGATCTTCAGCAATGATATTCCAATCAAGCTCAGCTAGTTCTGGTATTGGATCACATCATTTGCAATCCAGACACCAGAATATGATACCAACATTCCACTCAGAGCTCCATTGTGACAACAGATTAGCACAACAGTCAAAAAGAGTCTCCAAAGCCCCTTTGAAATAATTTTACATTATCACCGAATCCCAACCATTCAAAAATAATTTGATGCATCCAGGAAGGCAATGTGAACCTTGTGTAGTCTTACTGGAAACATACAGAAGCCAAGCAAAAATAGTGCAAGGACCTTAGCACTTTTCAAGTATTCATCTACCTGCCCTGTCAAATGTCATTTTTCTCACCTTTGATAGCTGTGGATCCCCATAGGCCTCACCAGCCACCCCAAAACCCAAAGAACTAGAATGAAAGTAATATGTAGAGAGGAACTGCAGATGCTGGTTTACACCGGTCAGACACTAAATGCTGGAGTTGCATCATCAGCGGGATTGCATCATCTCTGGAGAGAAGGGTCTGAAGAAGGTCTCGACCCGAAACATACTCATTTCTTCTCTCCAGAGATGCAGCCTGTCCCGATGAGTTACTCCAGCATTTTGTGTCTATCTTTAGAATGAAAGTAAGTCATCCTTGATCTTGAGCAAGTATGAAGCAGAAAAGTCCTTGCATATCATTTGGATCCAATAACTTTTCATTCCTTTACCACTGGGAACATGCAGAGCTTGTAGGACTTTTGTGTGCACTAGTGTAATGGGCGTAGTGCAGGAGTGCATGTTGGGTTGAGAGACGAGGCCAACTCAGAATATTATTTGACAGAAATATGCAGAACAGGAGCCGGAGGTTGCCAGCGGAAACACTATATTTAATAAATCAAGGTCAGTGAGAAGAAGGACATATTTTCCCAGGAACTACCATGGGGAGAATAAACGGAACACATCGCAAATGTCACAACCCTAACCACATAGACAGGAAACTGTAACTGTACAAATTGGTCACTTAGTTGTCCATGGCAATACAAATGACATAACCACGCATAATTTTGCTGTGATGTTATGGAATTTCAAGTCCTTTAATTAAACATGATCTTGATCTTTCATTTAATTACTAATTTATTCTACTTTATCTTTGACTTACTACAGATAAATTAATAATCAGCTCTTAATAATTCTGCTCTATTTAAAACATACAAACTAGATGTTGAGTGGTTGCCCTTTAGTCTCTGTCTCAGTTTCATTTTCTTTATGTAAATATATGAAATAATTAATATAAATGAGCCAGTAGACCTTGAACTATTTAACTTTTTTAACACAATAAGTTGCTCAGTAATATATTAGGTGTATTGCATGTTATGTGCTGTAGATTTAGGTCGAGTATTATGCCTCCTGGGTGATCTGAATATGAGTACAGGGAATAGCTAAGATTGGGAATACCATTTTTCACACATGGTGTCCCATCTGAATATTCATGCAGACTCTATTTCTGAAAGGATGGACGTCAATGATATGTGTGATCCATGAATGTTGGGTTATAGCAAAACTGGCCCAGCTATGAAAAGAGCAGGATCTCACAGGTAGAATATATATATATATATATATATATATATATATATATGTGTGTGTGTGTGTGTGTGTATATATATATATATATATATATATATATATATATATGTGTGTGTGTATATATATATATATATATATATATATATATATATAGGCCACAAGCATAGCGACATTCAGCTTGCATCATTGAACAGCTTTCTTTCATTGCAGTCGGTTAAAAATTATTGATGTATTTTAATTCATTGCCAATCCCCAAAGCATTTCACAACTCAATGCAATGAGTTTAATTAAGAGTGTTTGTGGACCCTTTGCAACATTGCATTACACTCTGATACGATCACTTTTTTGCCCTAAAGCAATATACACCAATCTTTATTTTGTTCCACAGACGGTAAATTTATTTTGTATAACTCTTGCCCAGAGTAGTGGAATCGAGAACCGAGAGGACATAGGTTTAAGGTGAAGGGGAAAAGATTTAATAGGAATCTGAGGGGTAACTTTTTCCATACAAAGGGTGGTGGGTGTATGGAACAAGCTGCCGGATAAGGTAGTTGAAGCAGGTACTATCGCAACATTAGACAGTTAAAACACAGGCAAGTGCGACTAGTGAAGATGGGACATGTTGGTAGGTGTGGACAAGTTAGGCTGAAGGAACTTTTTTTTAAACTCTATGATTCTATAATGTTTGATGAATGTAGGCAAGTAGCTCACAGTATAGTAAACATACAAAGTGGGAATCTATCCCTCTCTATTTGGCAATGAACATTCATCAGCAGTGATACTGGCAGACAATGCACAATCGTAAGAAACAAGCTAATTCCTCCCCTCTCACTCGCACAGAAGTAAAATGTGTAAACATTTCAACGTGCATTGAAGAAACTACGTAATTTTTTTAAAGTCGTCTTTTAAAAAAATTCATTATATTCTCAGGAAGGCCAAATTTCTGCCCAAATCTAAATTACCCTTCAGTTTATCGCCACAACTGCTGCTGATTAGAAAGGGACTTGCTCAGCTGAACACAAGAAACGTTGACTTCTGTTGCTATTTTCGTCCAGGAGCTGAAGCCTAATGCCCCTGTCCCACTTAGGAAACCTGAACGGAAACCTCTGGAGACTTTGCGCCCCACCCAAGGTTTCCATGCAGTTCCCGGAGGTTTTTGTCAGTCTTCCTACCTGCTTCCACTACCTGCAACCTCCGGCAACCACCTGCAACCTCCGGGAACCACACAGAAACCTTGGGTGGGGCGCAAAGTCTCCAGAGGTTTCCGTTCAGGTTTCCTAAGTGGGACAGGGGCATTAGTGTAAAAGTGAATTGGGCGGATGTGTCATAATATTGTTTACCAGCTATTGCTGCAAAGTTGTGAGGATGGTAATTAAAAATAGGGTCAAAGCATATTTCTGTCATTGTTTCTCGGACTAGACTTGCACAGGGCATCAACGTCATCATTTGCCGTATCTAATAGCAAGAAAATCCGTCTAATTACTATTATCACAACATGACTCTGTATATTCTGTAAATTATTTGATCAGAGAGTTAAAACAATAAAAAAATATTCACTGCAACACTGCCTCAGGATAGATTTTCACCTCACATGGTCAGACCTGTTTACATTGGGGATCTGGTAGAATTGTGGTTATGTTAAGCAATAAGATTCAAAGATCTGGTCTAATCATCCAAAGGCACAAGTTTGAATTCTGCTACGATTATTGCATTTTAGTTAATTAACTAATTCTGGAATTTTAAAAAGCTGGTGCGCAAAAATGGGGAGTGTGTACAAAACATGTTCATGTGAAAACATAAAATGCTGGAGTAATTCAGTAGGTCAGGCAGCAACTGGGGAGGGAATGGACATAAGACCATGAGATAGGAGAAGAATTAGAGACCATTCAGTCAACTCCACCATTCAATCATACCTAATCTATTTTTCCCTCTCAACGCCATTCTCTTGCCTTCTCCTGGTAACTTTTGGTGCCCTTCATAATCAAGAAGCCTTTGAAATACCCAGTGTCATAGACTTCATGGCCATCTGTGGTCATAAATTCCACAGATTCACCACCCTGTGGCTAAAGACATTCCTCCTCACTGACTGTTTTGGGTCAGAACCCTTCTTCTGAGTGAACGTCAGTCCAAAGTGGGATTCCCAACCCAAAACGTCATATGTTAATTCCCTCCCCAGATGCTGCCAGACCCACTGAGCTCCTCCAGCATTTTGTGTTATGCTCCAGATTCCAGCATTTGCAGTTCCTCGTGTCTCCAAATTGTTATAGAACTCATTTCATTCACCATTGTCCTTCAGGAATGAACAAATGTTGCACTAACCTGGTCTGGCTCATGGTAATGTGCCCTCAGAACTAACCTGGCAGACTGCTTAATTCAAGGACAATTTAGCATGAGCAATTAACGTTGGACCTGACAGCATCATCCATCTCCTTTGAACAAATAAAAATAAAATAAAATTGTTTGCTGGGTTTTCAGTTAATTTCCTTTCCCCACCGAAGCTTATTGGCTAGACAATCACTTAAATTCTTTTTTTTTTGACAACCCCATTTTCAAATATAAATCTAAAACTGCACCTGCTTATAATTCTTGATACAACAAGAAATATAAATTAACACAATGTGAACAAAATAAATCAACGTGTTTAATTATGTTTTCCAATTACACTGATTCATGAAAGAGTTTACTTTTTCTAAATGCAAATTAGCTCAGGCAGAAATTTAAACCATAATTGTAACTCGGTAGGATGGTGAAATTTCAACAATAATTTGCACCAACATTTTTACTGGTTTTAGTACACAAGTGAAATTTCATCTCTCTTGTCCAAAAATTCTTCACCTGATGCAAAACTGAATTTTCTGGCACTTTTGGTTCCTACTTCAAACCACTCCTTAAGGACAAAAATGAACTTTGAGACAATCTCAAAATCAAAGCTTGTTCAGGGAATCCAAGGGCAATATAGAAGTCAAAGTAGGTCAATTAACTAGTATATTCCATAATACTTAAGAGCAACATCACAATATGCCCTATACTGATGTGGAAGGGGCTTTAAACTGGCCCTGCTGACTGTCACTAACCTTCCTTGAGATTATCTTTTTGATCTATACCCTTTAACATTGTGTATACAAACATGCAGGCCTGCTGTTTCGCATAGCTCATCGTTAGTAGATTGCAAGATCTCAGAGCTAATGTGAATCTGTGGATACACCACTAGGTGCTGGCACTGTAACCTCCACCACTGAAAAATCAAAGACAAAATATTAGTGAATTTGAAATTCACACCAAAACAAGACTCAAGTGCTGGTAACAGATGGACATGACAACAAAGGGATAACAATCAAATAAGTTGGTAAACAATATTATGACACAGCCGCCCAATTCACTTTTACACTAATGCCCCTGTCCCACTTAGGATAAACATATTATCCAGCTTTATCAAGTGAAATTGATATATAAGGAAAAGGAAAAAAATCTTACAACTAAAACGTTATCTTTTTAAGATGCCATCAAGGGTTACCTTCTCTATTTTAATAAATTACCTGCTTTAAAATTACATTAAATACATACTTTAATACAATTCAAGGTCTTACATAGACTACACTTCTCTAAAATAAAACTAAATAGAATCTTCCCACAAATCTCTCCTATTTGTGATAAATGTCTACATTTAGAGGCTAATTTAACACATACGTTTGCAAACTGTATAAAACTTAAACATTTCTGGACAGATATTTTTTAAATAACTTCAGAAGTTATTAATACAAAACTGGACCCAGACACAAAATTAATAATACTTGGAATATCAGAACAAAGCTTAACACTCACAACAAACCAAAGAAACTTCCTCAATTACAGTATAATAACCGGAAAAAAATTAATATTAAAATTTTGGAAAGGCCCTACAACCCCCACAATTAAAATGTGGATTACGGAAATGTCGGAGACCCTATACTTAGAAAGAATTAGACTTGTCTTAATGGACAAACAAGATCTTTTCCATAAAATTTGGGCTCCATTCATTAACTATCTGAAGGGATAGATTGGCACAGTACGAGGACCCAGCTGAAACTTGAACTCAGGAACAGATCTAAAACTATACTTTATAACCTACGAACCTATCTCCATTGATGTATTACAGGTAACCCATTCCACCTCCCTTGTTTTTCTGTTGTGTTGTTTTTTTTTTTTTTTTTGCTTTCTTTTTTATTTGTAACTTTCTACCCTCTCTTTTTCTCGCTTTCTATTAAAAAAAAAAAAATAATAATAAAAAAAAAAAAATAACATTAAAAAATAGTAATGATTTGGTTCGCATGTGAAAATGTGCAATATAAATAAATTAGAATATATACTGAGCTTGGCACTTATGCTGTATTTTATATCGATGCAAGCATGGCAAATTAATAACTCAGTGGGAGTCGGGTGTTGAAAATGCTGTATTATAATAAAAGAAGGAAAAGAAAGAGTGAGAGAGTTCTCTCTCTGTTTCTGAGTCTTAACCCCAGTCACAGGTCTGCTAATTTGGTTTCCCACTTAATCTCCCCAGAACTTGCATAACAGAAGGGATGCTCTGCATACTAATGCCTCCGCTTCTCCCAAGTTTTCAACTTCCCCTTAGTGCCTGGCAAACATAATTGGGTCAGAACAAAGATACACTAATTATTCTCCATTTATTTGCCTGCTTGAGTGGTCTTAAATACCAGAGTGATTAATTAGCGGGAGGCAGATAGGGCAGGATGTCACACCCTCCTCTGCGTTTAAGTGTCTGCAAGGTTGTGCTCAAGTGTTGGCAAGAGCAGATCTTTAATTTTCTCTCCAAAGAAAAGTTAAGTCTGTACAATTAATTCTCACTATGTGAGCACAGTCCTTTTGTTTCTTTTCTTTGGTTTATTGGAAAGGAAATGAGGTTATGTTCTGCCTTGATTATTGAAAGTGTGAATCAGACTGAATATTTCCTGCATTTAGGTCACTTACATTTGTCGTATTGTTTATATTCTTGTATCTTCACATAGTTGAATGTTTCATGTATTGTCCTACCCTTCTTGTCAAACCATTAATGCCAACGTATTAGGATATATATTTACCAAGGTTCCTACAAAAAAAGACACCTTAACATATGAGAGTAACCTCACAAATTCATTGTAAGTGCTCCTCCTCTAAATATGTTTTGTTATAATTGAATTGAAACTAAGATTATGGAAAGTAAGATTTGAATTTGCATTGCCTCTATTTTAAGATGTATAAAAGCCCTTTGTGGCTGGTGAAATGCCCTTATAGTTATTGCTCTGATTTGCACAAAACATAACATCTTTTAACAGTAGCATAATAATGGTCAGATAATCCATTTCAGTTAGATTAGATGTGGAATAAATATTGGATAGAATACTGGAAGTAAGTCCTCTGATTTCTTAAGATCATGCTGGAGGATTTTTACAACCACCATTGAGAGCATATGAGGTCTGAATTTAACATTCATGTGAATGGCAGTAGCTCCTACAGTTTCTCTTGACAACAAGACTACTGGGATCGCGGGCGTCTGTGGCAGGATGTAGATCAGCTACAGAAATGGACACAGAAATGACAGATGGAGCTTAATCCGAGCAAGTGCGAGGTGTTGCACGTTGAAAGGTTGAATGCAAATGGAAAATACACAATTAATGGCAAGCCCCGCAGCAGCATTGATGTACAGAGCGATCTTAGGGTCCAAGCCCCTAACTCCCTAAACATGACAGCACAAGTGGTAAAGAAAGCATATGGTATGATTGTGACATTGGGTATAGGAGTCAGGATGTCATGGTATAGTTTTATGGGGCTTTTGTTAGGCCACATTTGGAGTATCACTGAGGATGCGTCCCAGCGCATCTAGAAGATGTATTTTTCACACTGAAGTCTGGCTCATCCAGTGGCACCAAGGAATAGACTGGGTGACAATTAAGAATAGTTTGATGACTACTAGAGAGACAGTTGACGGCACGGAAAGACGGCACCCAGGACAGGCTGTGTTTGCACCCCAGTCTGTGTCTTTCGTGAGAAAGACACCCAACAAAGCTATGGAAAGGCCTAATGAAACATACCCCCAGGAGATCCCGAGAGGGGGGGAGGATAAGATCTCCAAAAGGACGGACCAAAGGTTATTGATCCACGCAAATTACCTGACTACGAGTATAAGATGCATTTGCGGTAAGCTGTGCAAGAACCACCGTGGCCTAAAAATCCATCAGGCGTGAACGAAATGCTCGGAGAAGGAGAAAGAGGTGTAGCGCACAGGCCTTGAACCTGATGGGACGCAGGAGGAGCCCGACCAGGACTCACCCCACAGAGCCCAGTCCCTCTATGCACTAGAATCTCCCAACCCCTGCAGAGTAGTTCCACAGCAACTGATTGAGTGGTCCCCAGCCAGCAACCGGAATGAATGGCTGCAGTTTGACAAAGACGTGACCAACATCATTCAAGCCCTGATGACACCCTGAGCGATCCAATGAGGGAACAGGAGCTCGGACCCAACAAAGCTCTCATCAGCACAGACCCCCCCCCCCCCAACAACAGAGTTCAATCTGAGGGAGCCGAGTCTGAAGGAGGTTGAGGAGGTCATCAAGGCAGCACGCTCAGCCCCTGCTCCAGGCCCTAGTGGCGTACCATACATAGTGTACAAGCGCTGCCCAGAGCTCCTTCGACACCTATGGAAGATCTTGAAGGGGAAAAGTTGCTGACCAGTGGAGGTGCGTTGAGGGAGTTTGGATCTCGAAAGAGAAAAACTCAAAGAACATCAATCAGTTTCAGTCAATGTCGCTGCTGAGCGTCGAAGGGAAGGTGTTTTTCAGCATTGTCTCCCGAAGATTAACTGAGTTTCTCCTCAAAAACAGCTACATCGACCGCTCAGTGCAGAAGGGTGGGATTCCCGGAGTTCCCGGCTGCTTGGAGCACACTGGAGTAGTCACGCAGCTCATCAGAGAAGCCCATGAAAACAGAGGCAACCTAGTTGTTCTGTTGTTGGACCTCGCCAATGCCTATGGGTCCATAGCGCACAAACTGGTTGAGCTTGCACTACACCGATACCATATTTCCAGCAAGATCAAGGTCCTGATCCTGGATTATTACCATAATTTCAGGCTGAGGGTGACTTCTGGGTCAGAAACATCAGACTGGCATCAGTTTGGAAAAGGAATAATAATGGGCTGCACCATTTGTGTTATTCTTTTTGCTCTTGTCATGAACATGGTGGGCAAGTCAGCCGAGGTTGAATGCAGAGGTCCCCTAACCAAGTCTGGTGTACGACAGCCCCCAATAAGAGCTTTTATGGACGACCTTACCATCACCACAACATCGGTCCCAGGAAGTATATGGATCCTACAAGGTCTTGAGAAACATATCACCTGGGCAAGGATGAGTTTCAAGCCAACAAAGTCAAGGTCCATGGTGCTGAAGAAGGGGAAGGTGACTGACAGAGTCCGGAACTGCCATTCCCCCATCACTGAGCAACCTGTCAAGAGTTTGGGGAAGCTTTTTGACGCAACTCTGAAAGACTCTGCTTCCATTCAAAAGTCCATTGAAGACCTTGAAGCCTGGCTCACCAAAGTCGACAAGTCAGGTCTGCCAGGCAGATTCAAGGCCTGGATCTATCAGCATTCCATCCTGCTCCGAGTCCTGTGGCCTCTGCTGGTTTATGCTGTTCCATTGACCACAGTTGAGTCCCTCGAAAGGAAGATCAGCGGTTTTCTCTGCAGGTAGCTTGGCCTTCGCCGCAGCCACAACAGTTAAGCGCCTTGAGTATTAGAAAGGCGCTATATAAATCCCATCCATTATTATTATTATTATGTATGGGACCAGTAACATCTTGCAGCTCCCATTCAGTGACCTCATGGAAGAATTTATGGTGGCGCGAACAACAGAAGCTCTGCAGTACAGGAACTCCAGGGACTAGAAGGTGTCATCGGCTGGCATCGAAGTGAGAACAGGGAGGAAATGGAGGGCGGAGAAAGCAGTGGAGCACACCTAAGGCAAAAGGCATTGGTGGGAGTCATGGCAACTGGCAGAGCGGGTTTGGGATACTTCCCTAAGACACCGGTTGATAAGGCCCGGGGCAAGGAGAGACACCATCTAATCCAGGAAGAGGTCCAAGCAGGTGTGGAGGAAGAGCGTGTGAGCAGGACGGTGGGGCTCAGGCAGCGTGGACAAGGTGGGAGAGCATACCGCAGCACAGGATTACCTGGTCAAACATCATGCAGGCAGACCCCCAGCGCGTCCGGTTCCTTGTCCAAGCTGTCTACGATGCCCTATCAAGCCCAGCTAACCTCCACGTCTGGGGCAAGAGCGAGACGCCTTCCTGCCCACTTTGCTCTGGAAGAGGATCATTAGAACATCTCCTCAACAGCTGCCCAAAGTCTCTTGGGGAAGGTCGCTATCGGTGGCGCCATGACCAGGTGCTCAAGGTGGTTGCTGAGAGCATAGCCACTGCCATCGGTAACAGCAAACACCACCACACCCCAAAGAAATCAATCACTTTTGTCAAAGCTGTAGAGAAGCCTCGACCACAACCAAAAACAAGGACGGGCCTCCTCTACACAGCCACTGACTGGCAGCTGCACGTCGATCTGGGCAAACAGCTGAAATTTCCACAGCACATCACAGCAACATCACTCCGGCCAGACATGATCATCACCTCCAAAGTGACAAAACAGCTGATCATTCTGGAGCTGACAGTGCCCTGGGAATAGCGTATTGAAGGGGCTAATGAGAGGAAACGCGCAAAGTACCAGGAACTGGTGGAGATGTGCCAGGACAGCGGCTGGAAGACATACTATGAGCCCATAGAGGTGGGGTGTAGAGGCTTTGCAGGATGCTCACTCTGCAAAGTCCTCAACCAGTTGGGCATTACGGGGCTGGAAAAGAAGACGGCCATTCAATCCGCAAGCGAAGCTGCAGAGAAATTGTGGCTTTGGATAAAGAGGGCTGATCTGTGGGCGGTTGCTGCTGGGATGCAAGTCGGGGCCAGATCAACCGCGGTTGGGTCACCTGAGCGAGGGTGTCTGATGTTGTGAGATCCGAAAAACCCGATGACCATAGGTCACGTCACTGAGGATGCGTCCCAGTGCATCTAGAAGATATATCTTTCACACTGCAGTCCAGAAAGGCTATAGAGGCTTTGGAAATGGTACAGAGGAGGTTTACGAGAGTGACGGCTGCATTAGAAGGTATTAGCTACATTGAGAAGTTGGACAGTTTGGGATTATTTTCTGTGGAATGTCAGAGGGGAGAACCTGACAGAAGTATATAAAATTATGGGGTAGATAGACCCTTTTTCCCCACGTAGGAAAAAATAAATACTAGAGTACATAGAGTAGGTTTATGGTGAGAGGCGCAAGATTTAAAGAGACCAGACCAACTGCGGACCCGTTGGGTCCAGTTCCCCCAATGCAATATTCCACCACTCACCCATAGCCCCCAACTGCGCAGGCACGGCTGACATTTTTTAATTTAAAAATGGCAAAAACTTTTAAAATATAAGATCAATGTGAAGGCATCTCACTCTCCCTCTTCAGTCCCCTATTCCCCTCCTCCATTATCCTCCCTCTCCCTACCCTCCACCAGCCCTCCTCTGCTTCCTCCCCTCACCCTCTCTCTCCCCTCCTCTCTCTTCCCTCTCCCCTCCTTCATTACTTCTCCATCCCTCTCCCTACCCCTATCCTCCTCCATTCCTCCTCATCCCCCAGCACTCCCGCCCCCTGCTCTTCACCCTCCCTCTTCTTTCCCCTCTCCTCCTCCCTTCCCCCACTCCCTCCGACACCTCTACCTTCCTCTCCTTTCCCCTACCCTCAGTCACTCCCTCCCTCACCTCTCCCCTTTCGCACTCCCCCACTAAACACAATGTTTAAATAACATTTCTTCTCCTCCCCTCCCCTTCTCCCTATCTCTCCTTACAACAATGTAAGAAATCTCTCATTGCACTGGCTGGAGCTTATCCCAGCACTGTTGATTGGCAGCTGAGATCCTATTGTGATGTCATTGTCGGGTGGCGGAATGTTCACAGCAGCGTGTGTAAATGAGATCCCAGTGTGATTGGAGGACTGTGAGATCCCACTGTGACGTCATAGCTGCTAACTGCCAGAATCTCCGATCAACTGTCCCAGCATCTGTCAAGTTATTCTTCTCAAAGTGAGGATTTTTAATTGTTTAAATGTCAATAACGCGAAGTATAACATCAATCTGAACAAAACTTTATACAATCAACCACGGGACAAAGGTGAGTATGGTGGTGCAACAATTTTAGCACTACCGTGCACTGTTTTGGCGTAGGTCCCATATCACATACGCATTGATAGATAGGTAGATAGAAACAAAACAAGACTTTTAGTTATATATAGATAGAATGTAGGTGAAATGTTTTATATAGAGTGTAATGAATGTCTGGAACATGATGCCAAGGGTGGCAGAGGAGGCAGAAATTATAGTGTCATTTCGGAGACTTTTGGATAGGCATATGGATATCCAGGAATGAAGGAATATGGATTATGTGCAGGCAGATGAGAGTTGTTCTTTGCATGATGTTCGACACAGGCATTGTGGGATGACGGGCCTGTCCCTGTGCTGTGTTCTATGTTCTGCACAGCAGAATCACTCTAGATTTCTATGCTTATGTGTCAGGTTCTTCTGACTTAGAGATTGGTGTACTATAAACTGAATTGCAATGAAAGTAAATCTGTGCTTTGTCATGGCTTAACAATGTGGCTTGCAAGGTACTGTAATGGTGCTGAACTGAATATTGGTATGGCTCATTTGATATCACTCTTTCTTCTGGGGTAGTTCTTTATTTCCACTTGTATTGCAATTAATGGAAAATCAGGGCTAACAATGAATGAATGAATGAATGAATGAATGAATGAATGAATGAATGAATGAATGAATGAATACTTTATTGTCACATTTGATGTCATAGTGAAATTCTTTGCTTAAGAAATAAAACACGTTGACAAAGTTACAAAGTATCCCACACCAGGTCCCCCATTGTTCTCCCTTCCCCCCCTTTCCCCTCCTCATAGCGGTCCCACCCAGGCTGGGTCCTTTGTTCTCCCTTCCCCCTCATGGCGGTCCCCCTATGCCGGTTCCTCCTTTGTTCCTTCCCCCAGCAGTAGTGTCCTCACTCCCACCTTGTCCGTCCGTAAAGTGTGTAACTAGGCCCTTCGATCCACCGAGTGATCGCTGACCAGCGATCACCTCATACACTAACACTATACTACACACAAAGGACAATTTTACCAAAGTTAATTAACCTACAAACCTATACATCTTTGGAGTGTGGGAGGAAACTGGAGCACCCAGAGAAAACCTACGCGGTCACAGGGAGAATGTACAAACTCCGTACAGGCAGCATCCGTAATCATGATCGAACCCGGGTCTCTGGTGCTGTGAGGCAGCAACTCTACCGCTGCGCCTCTGTGCCATTCTATTTTCCCTTATTAAGCTTATTAGTCATGGTCTGTTCCATTGTGCTGTTGATGAGTATAGAAAAAACGTTAGACACAAAATGGCAAAGCTTAGAGTAAGTGATACTTAAAACAAGATTTACTGCTGGAGTTATTGCCAGCTCTAATCTGAATGAAAGATCTAAAAATGATAAGAGCTCAAACCAAAAACATGGGTACCAGGCAAAAAAAGTTTAATATGTGGTTTATGTAGAGCAGTGAGGTTTAAATATTAAAATGCCCAAAAGATGTTAGAATGAATGCACGCTGGCCAATTTAACTCCCACTAAAATTTTCAGCTGAAATAAGCTATACTCATCTTCAGCTGCTGAGGAGGCAGCTGTTACTAAGAACTGCTGCAAAGATTTTCTTCCCATCCTTGAGGTGGGCTCACAGATGAAAGCAGAATCCTGCTAAGAGCCTGCTGATATTATTTAAAGAACCCTGGTCCCAGAAGATCGGACAGGGTCAGAAATGGGCCTTTGGGGCATGTAAAACTCCTGCCTTCCTGCGAACACACTGGGATTTCAAGCCTAGCCTTGACATGCACTCTGCCTTCCTTAGAAAAGTCAAAAAATTAATGTTGCTGATATTGAAGTAGTGAACGTATTAATATCTCTCCCTACTGTTTTACTATAGTTGCCAACCTATCTATTTTTCCTCAGAAAAATATCAAGAAGTGACCATACTAATATATTTCCATACTGTTACCAACCTCTATTTTCTCCCCCACAAAAATAGCAAAGGAATTTACAAGTGTGCTAAATGAAGCCTGCTAATATTGCCAATCGTCATTTCTGAGCTTTCTGAGCAAGGTTGTACATTTTCAGTAATTATCAGAAGATTAATAGTCTGGCAATTATGGAGCTCAAGTTTCTCTCAGCAAGCCTTACAAACACTGTAAAAATGAGATCTGACAGGTTTAGAGGCTTAGCAAACGTTTTGAGGGATATGGGCCAAATGTCAGTAAACTACCTCAAATCGGTTAGCATGGATGAGTTTAGGCCGAAGGGCCTGTTTCTGTGCTGTATGACTATGGCTCTATTATATCGTCCATCCTATGAACCTGTTAGACCAACAACTGACAACTGCTGTCAAATGCAAAAGAGGAGTTAGCATTGTAATGTAGCAGGAAATATTACAAAGGAAATTCACTGCCGCTTATTTATACCGAAGAATAACAAACTGATCATTAAATATGAAACAGTGACGGTAACAGTAACAGTAAATCTCAATGACTCGTTGAATGTATTTTCTTAACTTGTGAAATGCATGAGATTATTTCACTTCTTTAACTGGATTCACTGGTTAATAACATAATGAAGGTGTTAATTGGGACATCAGTAGTATCGTTTGATGTACACCTCTATTCTGGGTAATTAAATGTGTCACAAACAGTCTGAATATGTGCGTAGGAAGGGACTGCAGATGCTGCTTTATATCGAAGATAGGCACAAAATGTTGGAGTAACTCAGCGGGTCAGGCAGCATCTCTGGAGAGAAGGAACAGGTGAGAGGAACTTCTTCAGACTGCTTCAGTCTGAATATGTGTGGCTGGAACACAGTGTCAAATGGCCCAGAATTTACTGCTTTATCCACCATTGATCTATCTGAAGCAAATATACATTGTAATCTTGTTAATGCCATATGACAATAGGGTCTATTTTACTGTTAAAATGTTGCATTGCTGTATTTTGTGCATGTTACTCTTCAACTAAATTAATTAAATCCTTATATAACTGACATCTTAATCAGAATTGTGGAGGATTTTTCTTCACTGCATGTATCAAATACTCTGGCATGTCTTAATGCTATTCCTCGGGACATCTGCATAGAGCCTTCAAGGAGGACTGCTCCTGTTTTAGTGTTTTTAATGTTTTTTATTGTTTTTACTCTCTTTTTTAATGTGTTTATTGTCTTGTAATAATTTTTTGTTCATGATTAGCCATGTACAGCACTTTGTTGCAACAGTGGTTGTTTTTAAAGTGCTCTATAAATAAAGTTATAGTTATAGGACTACCAACTCTGCACCAAAAGTTCAGATTTTCCAAACTCCATGCTGCTATAGGATATTGTTCTCAAAGGAGGTGATTTAGGTAGTTTCTTTCCAGCATTAAAATTCAAAGACCTGATATCTTTCTACCTGCTCAAAGGAGAATTTGTATACAACAGGCGTCCCTTGCTGCCAAAGCACAATACTGTGGGAGGAAATGCCCTGCAGGGGTCAGAGCAGTGAGGTTGCTGATTTAGTTTCTTAAATTATCCCACTTTTTAATTTTTAGAAATATAATTTTCTTTCTTTTCAACATCCCCACCGTGGGAATATTTTGCTGTTTAGCTTCCGATTGCACAAATCCTCACACGTTCCACTTCAGGCGCTGCGGCGTTCCCGTTGGGAATATCCAAGTGCACAATTGACTTGAAGAAAGAAGAGGGGGAAGAGAAGCAGAGTTTTCCTGCCGCTTGCAGAAGAAAACTTGATATCAGGATGCTGCCAGGATCAGGTTAGGTGTGCTCCTGCAGCAACAGTTGAAAAGGCAACAGAATGTCAACATGGTGTGTTGCAGCAGGGAGCAGCCCCCCACACCTCTTTCATAGGACCATCTGGGCTTTCCCACCCACACAATGCCCAATGGGTAATGATGCTTAAACCTTGCAGTGCAAACTGACTTTCATCAAGCTTTTTGGTTTGTTTCAGCACCTATTCAGCAACTACCAACTGCCCACCAGGATTCAGACAAGCTAGTGAACTGTATAAATTAACCTTTTCTTGCAGTGTTTTTTTTCTCTTGGACGTAAGTGATGCTATCTGGCCATGAGAAAATTATAGTGCAGCTCTTTTTGAAAACTATAGTCTCTGGATATAGTTAATGATACCTTCCTGCTTTATTCTCATTTACCTCTTCACCTTTCTCCTATACTAATCTGTCATCCTCTCATTAAATCTCCCACTGTTTTCTGCTAAAACAAAACAGCGGAAGGGTTAAACACCAAGGAGCATAGATTTTAAGTTAGTTGGTGGAATGATGAGGAAGAAGATAAGGTACATTTATTTCACCCCCAGGGTGGCAGGGATTAGAACTCCATGCTTGAAAAGATGGTCGAGTCAAAACCTCTCGAAATCTGGATGTATTTAAAGAGCTATGGGATTACAGAGCTGGAAAGTCAGATTAGGCTAAAATTAGACAAAGCAGTTATTTTTCAATTCACATGGACACTATGGATGAAGTGGCCTCTTTCTGACTGTGATTTCCATGATATCCATGCTTTATTGAATGAATTTCCATGACAAAAGATATGATATATAGAACAATGAAACATGCAGGAAAATCAGACGTCTTTAAGCAATCATTGCTCCTCGTGCAAAAATTCTAGAACTGAGATGAGCCGGGGTAGTGTAGCCGGGGGGTTCTGTACATCTAACTGTCCAATGTCCAAAGAATCAAAAGGAGAGGTGATGGGGTGGGAGAGAAAGAGTAAAGGGGCTGTCCCACTTGGGCGACCTAATCTGCGAGTTTAGAAGAGTGTCTTCGACCTTCAAACTCGCAGCATGGTCGACACGTGGTCCTAGGAGGTCCTATGAGGTCACAGGAACTCTCCTTCATGCTCGAGGGAAGTTCCCGAATACTCGTGGCTTCAGCTAGGTCGCGGAAAATTTCTCAGCATGTTGAAAAATTTTCCGCAAGTAAAATTTGGTCGGCTTAGCTCTTTTTAACTCATAATGCAGTGGAGTGGGGTCGCTATTTAGTTACAGGCAGTCGAGGGCAGCCGTAGGCAATCTCCTTCGCTGACCGGGCATTTTGATTGGCTCATTGGAGTTTTCAGGACCAAGGAAGACCTACTGGTAGGTAAAATGCCCGCTAAACATTATTATACTTCTTAAAAGTGGCTCCACTCCTTCGCCCCCCTTTTCTCCCGCTCTCTCCTTCTCCCCCCTTCTCCCCCCCTTCTCTCCCCTTCTCTCACCGTCTCCCCCCTTCTTTCCCCTTCTCTCTCCTTCTCTCCCCTTCTCTCGCCTTCTCCCCCCCTCCACCCTTCTCTCCCCTTCTTTCCCCTTCTCCCCCCTTCTCTCCCCTTCTCTCCCCTTCTTTCCCCTTCTCTCTCCTTCTCTCCCCTTCTCTCCCCTTCTTTCCCCTTCTCTCTCCTTCTCTCCCCTTCTCTCCCCTTCTCTCCCCTTCTTTCCCCTTCTTTCCCCTTCTCTCTCCTTCTTTCCCCTTCTCTCTCCTTCTTTCCCCTTCTCTCCCCTTCTCTCCCCTTCTTTCTCCTTCTCTCCCCTTCTCTCCCCTTCTTTCCCCTTCTCTCTCCTTCTCTCCCCTTCTCTCGCCTTCTCCCCCCCCCCTCCACCCTCTCTAAAGGACTTACTTTTACTGTGCAGCCGTTTTACCTTCCTCTTCATCGCGCAGACAACGCTCCCCTACTTTCCCTGGCCCCGACTTTGCGATGTGTGTGTGTGTGTGTGTGCGGTCGGTTGATCCAGCTCGCGGTTCGGTCGATCCAGCTCGCGGTTTCAACGCGGACGGTCGATCCAGCTCGAGGCTTTCCAGGCGAGTGCCCTCGAGCTTGAAGGTCGAAGACACTCTTCTTAACTCGCGGATTAGGTCGCCCAAGTGGGACAGCTCCTTTAGTTGCAGAGTAGAGGTAAATATGGGGAAGGAATGGGTCTAACGAGGTTACTCCCTGGCAACCAGCATAGATTTGATGGGCCAAATGGCCTTCCTCTATCTCTTTTTGTTAAGATATGACTCAACAGTATTGCTATTGTAAACCATGCACCAAAAGGGGTTGTGGAGCAAAGGGACAAAATAGGCAAATGGATTTCAGTGGAGGCAAATATGAAATCACCGCTTCAGTACTTTAAAAGGATTGAACATATTCCCTTCTCAATGACAAATACCAGTAGCGGCGGAGGTCAGAGGTTCGATGGTCCATGCTCTTGGGTCATTGAAATGCCCAGCAGAGGATCAGACTATAATTAAAAATGGAAATGAAATGCAGGCTTCTATGTTTTGAGGAGTGGAATGAAAGGTTGGAATTTAAACTACAGCTGTATTTAAGCCTTGATTAGATAACACTTTGAAAAATATGGACAGTTCTGAACATCACACCGCACAAAGGAGATATAGGTGTTTGTTGTTTTTACCAAAAGTGATTTTACAATGATTTACCAAAATAATACCTTGAACCAGTGAATGAAATTACCAGTGAAAACGGAAAAAATGGAGAATGCGGCTTATTTGGAGTTTGGAATTAATGTTGATTTATTTGAAGTTTTCAAGAAAACCCTTGTAGAAAGCAGGTGCAGGGTGCTGGTTTAGTCACCTGCCCCGCTAAAGACACTGTGCACACTTCAACAGGACCTAAGGTCCAAAGCTTTGGTTGCTGTTAAAACCTTGCCTAGATTTCTTCCGTGGCATCTTTCCACACAGAAAAAATATGCCATCCATACCAAAGCTGGACGCAGGGGATAGTGATCATTGGGGAGAAAGGAATGGGAGTGAGAGTCTTGCATTAGCACGGGGATAGAGCTGAGACACCAGGCTGACTGGTTCATAGTTGGACAGGTCGGCCATCAGGTATTTGGGACAAAAGAGAGACAGCAGAAATTGTGATCAGTGGTTATGGGGCATTGGAAGACCAGTCTCTCGTTGGATCCGGGCATTAGAGCATTGAAGGATCAGACAGTTCAGAGGCCTGAACCTAATGGGGTTTTTCTTACAAGAATGTGCTTTGAAAATGTTATTGTCCTTTTTTGTAACTATTGTACTGCCAGGATGATGTGGAGTATTTTTTTTTCCAGCAACAGGGTGACCCAGTGGCACGCCTGGTAGAGCTGCCGTCTCACAACATCAGAGACCTGGGTTTGATCCTAGCCTCGGATGTAGACTGTGTGGAGTTAGCATGTTTTCCCTTTGTGTGTGGGTTTCTTTCACGTACTCCAGTTTCCTCCCACATTCCATGGACATGCAGATCTGTAGATTAATTGGCCTCTGTAACATTGCCCCCTAAAGTATCAGGAGTGGTTGCGAAAGTAGGATAACATGGACCTAGTGTGAACTGGCGATCGATGGTGTGTGTGGGCTCAGCGGTCCGAAGAGTTTATTTCTGTGGTGTATCGTTTAATCAAAAGAATTTTCCAAAAAGGATTTTTGGGGATTTCATGGGTTAATTCCGAATTTATCTTCAGGAGTTCAGATTACGCATTTAAAGAACATTTTAATTTACTCCGAAATTAAATTATCCACCAGAATCAAATAATTTAGATTCACAACAGCATTATTTCCAAAATGTAAGCATCCAGCCTGTCTGCTCAAATGTGAAATATGGTGAGTAGATTTATTACAGATGCTGGTTATGTAAGATTTTCATAATAATAAAAATAGCAATGTTTCCCACTCTTTATTTAGGAAAAGGAGTATTATTGAAAACAATATTGCTTGTACAGCGCAGTAGTGCAGTTGGTAAACCTGATGCCAAAGACCTGAGTTCGATCCGGATCTCAGGTGCTATCTGTGTGGAGTTTGTATGTTCTCCCTGTATCCATGTGGGTTTCCTGCGGAGGCTCTGGTTTCCCCCCACATTCCAAGGACGTGCGGGTTTGTAGGTTAATCGGTCTCTGTAAATAGACCCCAGTGTGTGTCGAGTGGATGTGAAAGTGAAATAGCAGAGAACCAGTGGGAAAAGGTAACCAATGGTCACCAAGGTGGGCTGAATGGCCTATTTCCATGCTATACCTTTCAACCAATAAACACAATGTGGAAGAATGCTAGAGGAATTTTATTAGCAGTCAGCAATACTATCACAATATTGGTGTACATTAAGAGAGGAAATATTCTTGGGTTTATAGGCCAATTTTCCTGAATAGCTGGGTATTTTGATCATTATCTTGCGATTCACCATTTTATGTAACTCATTTCCAAACAACACAAAGTTAAACACATCCTAGTGTAGATGGGGCATGTCAGTTGGCGTGGGCATGTTGGGTCGAAGGGCCTGTTTCCACGCTGTATGGGTCCCGACCCAAAATGCCACCTATCCATTTTCTCCAGTGATGCTGCCTAACCCTCCGAGATACTCCAGCACTGTCTATTTTTGTATGAATCATCATCAGCAGTTCCTTGTATTTCCATATTCCAAATGCTAATTTACCATCAACATTCAATTTGTTAAACTCAAAGATGCTAAGTGAGTGGTTGCCAAAATGATATCATAACATGATTTATTTGCAAGATTGTAGGAATTATTTTAGGAGCTTCCTTTGGTATTTTATTTTGATACTGGATTGCACTCGGATTATGTGTTAGTTGCTAAAGTCTATCTGTCTTTCATCTCTTTTGTGAGCTGCCTCACCCCTGATTCATAAAGCTGGGTGGCTGGACAAATTTTGGAAGGCAGAATCTTTGCAGTGACATCTGCTACATGTGAGACTGTGGAGCCAATTCTATCTTGCATGGCAATATAACTCTACTGTTTGTCCATGCTGCTTCCAGCTCCAGTTACACCTTTCCCTCCCACTCGTCCTCCTGCCTTACCATCACCAACACCCCACCCCTTACCAATTCTGTCTCTTTTAAGTACATTTCACCATGTTAGATTTTGCTTTAGCCCAGAGGATAGAATAGCTCTGGCTACTGAATATCTATACCATTGCTATCAGTGCTGTTCTACCATCTGTTGCCACGAAATGTCATGAAATCAGATGGAATATAGTAGGTTATATCAACTGTGATCCTTTCTTTCATCCGGCTGTCTTTGCACTGTTTTCCTGTTTTCTCTCCATGTTTCCCTGCTTTATTCCTGTGGTCTTTTGGGATTATCCATCCGCTTCTCTTCAAATTCATTCTTTGTGAGCAGTCAGGACTTCTACTGCCTCACCTAAAGCAGCCTAGTTTCCTATGGGACAATCACCCCCTGAGTTGCGTCCACTGTTGTCTAGTTACTCTTCACATAAAGTCAGTAGCTTCCACCAACCTTGCTGATGCCATTGGGATAGCACAGCACTGGTGGGGGCAGAGGTACATGGTAATCTGGCACTAAAATTGTGCATTCATCATTAATGATTATTTGATTCAAACACATGATATAATTTGTAGGAAGGAACTACAGATGCTGGTTTATATTGAAGATAGGTACAAAATGCTGATGTAACTCAAATGGTCAGGCAGCTTCTCTGGAGAAAAAGAAGAGGTGATGGAACTAATCCTTTCTTCAGACTGATAGTAGAGGTGGAGGGGTGGAGGGGGGGGGGGGGGGGGGCGAGAAACAGTAGGCGAGAAAAATCTAGAACATGATATAATTTATTTGGTTGAGAGCATTTATTTTATAGAGAGTATACACCATAAAACATAGAAGCAGAATTTGGCCATTCAGCCCGTCAAGTCTACTCTGCCATTTAATAATAATAATAATAATAATAATAATAATAATAATAATAATAATAATAATATCTTTTATTGTCATTGCACATCAGTGCAACGAGATTTGGTATGCAACTTCCAACCAATGTCAAAAAAATAAAATAAATAAATAAACTGTGCGACGTGACCATCTGAGGGAGACAGTCCAGGGGGGATGGGGGCCATTCAGCAGGACCGGTTCAGATCGCTATAGCTCTGGGAATAAAGCTGTTTCTGAGTCTGGAGGTTCGGGCGTAGAAGGCCTTATAACGTCTGCCGGAGGGAAGTAGTTCGAACAGTCCGTTACAGGGGTGTGAGGAGTCTTTATGGAAGCTAACGGCCTTCCTGAGGCACCGTGTGTGGTAGATGCCCTCCAAGGCTGGTAGTTGTGTCCCAATAACCTCTGTGGATGACACGCTGAAGAGCTCTCCTCTCCGCCTCCGTGCAGCTGAGATACCACACAGAGACGCCATACGTTAATATGCTCTCTGTGGTACAGTGGTAGAAGGTTGTCAGCAGCTGTTGGGGCAGACCAGTCTTTTTTAATGTCCTCAGGAAGAACAGTCGTTGCTGTGCCTTCTTGACCAGCGCAGCGGTGTTGGTGGACCATGTGAGGTCCTCTGAAATGTGAGTGCCCAGAAACTTAAAGCTGGACACTCTCTCCACACTTTCCCCGTAAATGGAGATTGGGGCGTATTCTCCATTATGGGACCTCCTGAAGTCAATAATCAGCTCCTTGGTCTTGGAGGTGTTTAGTGACAAGTTGTTACGTGCGCACCAGTCCGCCAGGTTCTGCACCTCCACTCTGTATTTTGTTTCATCACCGTTGGTGATCAGCCCAATCACTGTTGTGTCGTCTGCAAACTTCACGATGGTGTTGGTGTCGAATGCAGGAACACAGTCGTGAGTGAAGAGGGAGTAGAGCATGGGGCTTAGTACACAGCCCTGTGGTGTGCCGGTGCTCAGGGTGATAGTGGAGGACAGGTGCGGGCCCAGTCTCACTGCCTGCGGTCGCTCTGTCAGAAAGTTCAGGATCCAATCGCATATCGGCGAGCTGAGGCCCAGCTGGTGGAGTTTGGTGGTGAGCTTGGTGGGGATGACCGTATTGAATGCAGAGCTATAGTCAATGAAGAGCATCCTCACGTACGTGCCCTGTCTGTCCAGGTGAGTCAGGACAGTGTGAAGAGCCAGAGAGATGGCATCCTCTGTCGATCTATTTGCCCTGTATGCAAATTGATGAGAGTCCAGTGAGGCAGGGATGCTGGATTTGATGTGGGAGAGGACCAGCCTTTCGAAGCACTTCATTGAGATTGGAGTTAGGGCAACCGGGCGGTAGTCGTTCAGGTTGGTGACTTTACACTTTTTAGGCACCGGCACTATGGTGGCTGTTTTCAGGCACTTGGGGACTGCTGCCAGAGATAGAGACAGATTAAAGATTCTCGTGAATACCTCCGCCAGCTGTACAGCACAGTCCTTTAGTACCCTTCCCTGGACTCCATCCGGGCCTGCAGCCTTGCGTGGATTGATCCTACGCCGAGCGCACTGTACCTCCTGAGTGCTCAATGTTAAGGCCTGTCCCTCCGCCATGGCCGGGGTTATTCCATTCCTGGTGGTGTTTAGTTCGTTGGCCAGTGTGATATCACCGTGGGGGCAGGCGGTGATCATGGCTGATCTATTTTTCCCTCTCATCCCCATTCTCCTGCCTTCTCTCCATAACGTTTGACGCCCTTACTAATCAAGAAACTATCCATCTTTGTTTTAAAAGTACCTAATGACTTGGCTTCCACTGCCTTCTATGGCAATGAATTCCACATATTCATCACCCTCTGGCTAAAGAAATGTCTCCTCAAATATACTTGCACATTCTGGCCATGTGGGCACAAGGAGAATCAATTTTGGAAAGAGTGGTGATTGTGAATGAAGAGCTGGTGTTTGTTACTGTTGTGAGATTTTCATAGATAGCTCAGGTGAGAAGGAAATAGTTATGCATTTGTTCCTCTTCCTCAACTTTCCCTTCCTGACTCTGCTCCTCAGTGTTTGCCATATAAATAATAGCAAGGTAACTACCCTCAAGATGGAGTTGCAAAGCATGTGACAAAAAAACGACACCACCCACTCCTTCACAATTGTCCATGCAGCTTACCAAGGCTTTCTTCCAGCACATTTCGTGTGTCAGCATAAATGTCATTGTTTGCTTTCGGCAGAGGTTTGTTGCGGCTGCAAAGAAATGTACTTGTTGCCATACGGACCTGCACCATGGGGAAGCCTATAGGTTTAGTGAATCAAGGTGACCCTGCTGGTCCCTGGGAAGGAGAGTCCCTGAGAAGCTTTATTTCAGTGGATGACAAATTTCAAGATGCAATTTGTCCATCCCTAGCTGAAAGGAAGCTACCCTATAACAGGTTATGATGGCAGTCACTCCAACGGCCATTTCCAATGCAATCTTTGCCTGAGTCTAAGGTTGATATTAGAGGGCAGCAGCTGGTAACAGGTTTCAGGTGAGAACATCCTTACGTTTCTTTACTGATATTCAGGTAGGAAGTTTCTCGCTGTACTCGCTGGAGTTTAGAAGGACATGTGGCACCTTTACTAATGAAGAATTTGTCAATCTCCACCTTTAAAATACCCAATGATTTGGCCTCCACAGTCATCTGTGGCCATAAATTCCACAGATTCACCACCCTCTGACTAAAGAAATTCCTCCTCATATCGTTTCTAAAAATATTTTATTCAGAAGCTATGCCCGCTGGTTGTAGACTCCCACTAGTGGAAACATCCTCTCCACATCCACTCAATCCAGGCCTTTCACAACTCGGTAAGTTTCAATGAGGACCCCCTCATCCTTCTAAACTCCAGCAAGTACAGGCCCAGTGCCATCACATGCTCATCATAGGTTAACCCATTGTTTATGTCTGTCGTATCTCCTGTCTCCTTCCAGGCACAGGCCACCTAATCTCCTTTACATTTCCTGGTGTAATATTTATTGAGTGATGCACAAAAGCCTCGAGCACTCTATATTCCCCTTTCTCCTGTCATTTCTCTGCGTCTTCCATGACATTCACATCAGATATGACTTGCTGCACCTGCTCCAGCCACAATGTACCTTCCAATTCCAGGATGCTGGAGGTCATAGTTGTGGCACCCTGTTGGTACATGAAGCCTGTGTACTGGTTGCATGTCGACATTGTCTGAATGAGCATATCTCACTGAGTTGGACAAATGTCCAATGACAGATGCAGATTAATTGCACGTTGCAAACCTGTACTCATTTTTGGAACTGTACAATTTAGCTCCTCTTATCTCACACAGAGTTTTGTTGAAAAGAGAAAACTCTCACAGTTAATCATGGAGATAGATAATTCCATCATTGATGATGGAAGTTTAATTGCCAAAAAGCTAAAACATTTGAAATTTTGATCACATGCAATTTCAAATATATTTTTTTAATGTCTTTGTTAGAATCTTATTCACAGAATCAATTTTTGATTTAATTATTCAAGCTACAGATATTCAGTCGTCAGAATATATACCAATACAGTTCATTTCTGTCGAAAAGCTGATATTTCTAGGATATTACACGGGTTCAACAGAGATTGAAGCTGGAACACAACCTGAAAAGAAATTAAACAGTTTTGATATCACTGCATTTGTAGAAAAACAGAGTGGTTTATTAATCACAAATGACAAAGGCAGTTATCCATTCACTTGGACCCTTATCCCAAACTCAGTACTAATATCTATCTTTTACTTCCTCTAAAACTATTTCCATGAACTATAAAAATTACTCTTCCACATGTGTGAAGATCCCCCTTTTATTTGAGGTTTGCAGTCATGTCATCCTTCACCATATGCTCTAGACATCCACACAGTCCTCACATTTTTCTGATAATTTGTTCCATGCCAAATCCCATACATATTCTGCTTTCCCAGAAACAAAATATTTCAGTCCACACTTTAAATTTCAAATCTTTAAATCTGCATTTAAAGCTGGTTGTACCTCAGTTCTACATGTTAACTACTATATGATTACTAATCACCAACTATTAGCTGTCCTTATGCCCCTCACCTACAGCCAAACACCGTATTTGTTTGTGTATGAAGGAACTGCTGATGCTGCTTTATACCGAAGATAGAGTTTTAGAATAACTCGGCGGGTCAGACAGCATCCCTGGGGAATAAGGATGGGTGAACCGAAGATAGACATTATCTTCTATAGATAGATTGTGACCATATTTATTTCATTCTAGCCATTTATGTATTCTCCTTCACGTTCCGAAAAGAAATCGAGCCTCAACTATACAGTACATCCACCACAAATCCTTCCATTTCATTGTGGGGAAGGTAATCTGCATGATGATTAATTCAAACCACATTTACTGTTGAAACAAGGAACTGCAGATGCCGGTTTATACCAAAGATAGATACAAAGTGCTGGAGTAACACAGTTGGTCAGGCAGAATCTTTGGGAAAACAGGATAGGTGATATTTTTCTGAAGAAGGGTCTAGAGTCTGAAGAAGGGTCCCAATCTGAAAAGCCTTTTCTCCAGTGATGTTGCCTGACCCACTGAGTTACTCCAGCACTTTGTGTCTATCTTTCACATTTACTGTTCCTGGGAAATAACAAAAGGATCCACAGGTCTCAAAGTCACAAGGGCCAGATATTACCAATGTTTGTAAATTATGCACTGGAGACAACAGCTGCCAATCTGCTTTGACAAATGTTGATGAATAAACCTCATATGGGGTGGTTTGGTGGTCACGTGGTGAAATCCCATCAAGTACTCCCTTCCTACCCAATGGTATCTCTGATAGCATTAGGCTTTAGCCAAGAAAAAATCTTCCAAAGGTATTTCAGTCAATGGGTCTGCTTTGCCAGAGGTACGACCAGTGAGGGACAAGACTCATGTTATGTTTTTGTCTCTTCCCTTCAGGACTGCTGCTTTGGCCATGATAGTAAAAGAAAACCTTTGAATGCAAACTCCATTGGGATTTTGTCCATTGTGCAGAAGAGTCTTGCAATTAATCAGATTGCTGCCATGGATTTCTCATGGAAACAGGGATATTATTTCAGATTTACAGCATCAGCAGTTATTATCCCATTAACCCCCATTTCTCCACAGGAATGCCCACGTTAGCAGCATTTCTGTTTGTCTCTTTTACCCTTTACACCTCTACTATTTACTACTTTTCCTTGTCCTTTTGTCATACATTGCACCATCATTTATTTTATTGGGTTAAACTTGCCTGTGTTAGACAATAGACAATAGACAGACAATAGACAATAGGTGCAGGAGTAGGCCATTCGGCCCTTCGAGCCAGCACCGCCATTCATGTGATCATGGCTGATCATCCCCAATCAATACCCCGTTCCTGCCTTCTCCACATATGCACTGACTCCGCTATTTTTAAGAGCTCTATCTAGCTCTCTCTTGAAAGCATCCAGAGAACCTGCCTCCAGAGGCAGAGACACCTGAGGCAGAGAATTCCACACTCACCACTCTCTGCGAGAAAAAGTGTTTCCTCGTCTCCGTTCTAAATGGCTTACTCCTTATTCTTAAACTGTGGCCCCTGGTTCTGGACTCCCCCAACATCGGGAACATGTTTCCCGACTCTAGCGTGTCCAAACCATTAAGAATCTTATATGTTTCAATGAGATATCCTCTCATCCTTCTAAACTCCAGAGTGTACAAGCCTAGCTGCTCCATTCTCTCAGCATATGACAGTCCCGCCATCCCAGGAATTAATCTTGTAAACCTACGCTGCACTCCCTCAATAGCAAGAATGTCCTTCCTCAAATTAGGGGACTAAAACTGCACACAATACTCCAGGTGTGGTCTCACTAGGGCTCTGTACAACTGCAGAAGGACCTCTTTGCTCCTATATTCGATTCCTCTTGTTATTAAGGCCAACATGCCATTCGCTTTCTTCACTGCCTGCTGTACCTGCATGCTTACTTTCATAGACTGATGTACAAGGATCCCCAGATCCCGTTGTACTTCCCCTTTTCCCAACTTGACGCCATTTAGATAGTAATCTGCCTTTCTGTTTTTGCTACCAAAGTGGATAACCTCAAATTTATCCGCATTAAACTTCATCTGCCATGCAATCGCCCACTCCCACAACCTGTCCAAGTCACCCTGCATTCTCATAGCATCCTCCTCACAGTTGACACTGCCACCCAGCTTTGTGTCATCTGCAAATTTGCTAATGTTACTTTGAATCCCTTCATCCAAATCATTGATGTATATTGTAAATAGTTGCGGTCCCAGCACCGAGCCTTGCGGTACCCCACTAGTCACTGCCTGCCATTCTGAAAGGGACTTGTTAATCCCTACTCTTTGTTTCCTGTCTGCCAACCACTTCTCTATCCATGTCAGCACTCTACCCCCAATATCATGTGCCCTAATTTTGCCCACTAATCTCCTATGTGGGACCTTATCTAATGCTTTCTGAAAGTCCAGGTACATCCACTGGCTCTCCCTTGTCCATTTTTCTAGTTACATCTTCAAAAAATTCCAGAAGATTAGTCAAGCACGATTTCCCCTTCATAAATGCATGCTGACTCAGACCGATCCTGTTACTGCTATCCAAATGTTCGGCTATCTCATCTTTTATAATTGACTCCAGCATCTTCCCCACCACCGATGTCAGGCTAACTGGTCTATAATTCCCTGTTTTCTCTCTCCCGCCTTTCTTAAAAAGTGGGATTCTATCCCATTCTGTTCAATTCTCTCAGAGACCTTCCTGTTTATTCTTTCTTCTTTACTTTCTTTCTCAGTGTTTCACACACGGAGGCGCAGAGGTAAAGTTGCTGCCTTACAGCACCAGAGACTCAGGTTCTATCCTGACCAGGGGTGCTGGCTGTATGGAGTATGTATGTTCTCCTTCTGCTTGTTTAGGGTTTTCTCCGGGCCCTCCAGTTTCCACCCACATCCCTAGGACGTGCAGATTTGTAAATTAATTGACTTCTGTAAAATAGTTCCTTGTGTGTAGGATATAACTGGTGTACAGGTGATCATTGGTCGGCACGGACTCGGTGGGCCACTGTATGTCTAAACTTACCAAAACTAAACATGTTTCCCATTTCTCTCATTTCCCCCAGTAATGTAACGTCTTCTCTCTCTGTAAGCACTGTTCAACCTGTTAAGTTTTTCTAGTACTTTCAGTTTTATTTCCATTATTACAGTGATCATGCTGGTAATACATGCTCATAGACAGTTCTACTGTGGAGAGTATAAAAAATATGTTCTTTTAGGAAGGAGATGAGGAGAAATTTCTTTAGTCAGAGGGTGGTGAATCTGTGAAATTCTTTGCCACAGAAGGCTGTTGAGGCCATGTCAGTGGATATTTTTAAGGCAGAGGTCGATAGATTCTTGACTAGTACAAGTGTCAGAGGTGGGAGGGAGAGATAGATCAGCCATGATTGAATGGCGGAGGAGACTTGATGGACCGAATGGCCTAATTCTACTATCCCTTATGACCTTTGAATACCTATTTCTACTCTAGAATATCGACATTTTCACTCAAGGAGTGGTGGGTATATGAAATTACAGCAGAGTCAAATTGTTGGGGAGGAATTAGACAGACAACATTGCTGGTTGTGACCATTTTTCTGTCTGGTCTGTGTACTGGATATATACGGAACTGGTTGAACTGGAACAGATGCTGGTTTAAAAAGAAGACACAAAGTGCTGGTGGAATCTGGAGAACATGGATAGGTGATGTTTCAAGTCGGGATCCTTCCCTTTATTATGGGATTGGTGCTGGGTAAAAGGAAGGCTGTGCATTCACAGGTGGTGAGATTGGAGTGGGTAAGGGATGTAGCAAAGTTAAGACAGTTGATGTGTAGGACAGAGCTGCAGATGCTGTTTTAAATCGAAGGTAGACACAACATGCTAGAGTAACTCAGCGGGACAGGCAGCATCTCTGGAGAGAAGGAATGGGTGACTTTTTGGGACGAGACCCATCTTCAGACGTCTTAAGATGGTTCAGAACGCGATGGCAGTTGGAAATAAAAAACGTCCAGAGAGGGTAGAGGTCTGACAGGGGGAGTCCATGTGGAAGAGGAATGTTGGAGATGGGAGAAGGGTTCGTCACTGAGAGGCGAGGACTCCTTACCAGAGGAAAAAGGCCTGGAGGCAGAGGTCAGAGAAGAAGACCTCAACATCATGATGGGCTCAGAACAATTGAGGTGTGGGCATAGAGGTACAAAGGTAAGGCTTCTGCTGAGGACTGACCATTCTGCATTGGAATGGGGAAGGTCAGGGTGGATGATGAAAACCTTACAGGGTTAAGGGCTGGGGTCTGATACAGACTCTGAAGAGAGCAGAGGGGTGGAGTGGGACATGGATTGTGGGTGCAGATGGTGGGGCCTCAGAGGGGAGCTGAAAGATAGCAGTAGGACCCAAGAGATCAAAATGAGATCCATTATTGAAGTCCCGACCCATCTACTCATGATCTTCAGAGATGCCGCCTGACCCACTGAGTTCTCAAGTACATGTTTTTTTTTTTGTCTGTTAATGCATGTTTTAACTGGTTACTGTTTGGTCATTGCGACAATTTTACACCATTTGGATTTGCTGCAGAATGTTGTGAACTCTGAAGGGCCTTCCAGCAATTAGTTTTGCTTTTCACCTGCATCCTAATAATTTCACTCAGTCAAGCGCAATAACACAAGGAAGGATTAGACACCTCTGTTGCTGAGCAAGCAAAAGGAGTTTTGCTTACAGGAATCCATACCGTTTGTACGGCACTATGTGATCTGCTGTTCACTGAGGAACGGTACACGGAGAAAATCAAAGTGTTATGTGATCAGTAATATATCTAGTAGAGACAGTGGAACGAATGACACTGGGTCTCTGCTTCTCTCCGGGATTTCTCTTAGAGTTGGATCACCTTGTGGAAGAGGCTTGAATTCACCTGACTGCTGCACTCAATGTCACAGCCGTTATGAACTTCCTTGCCTCTGGCATCTTGCCGACTGCACCAGGAGATGTCAGCAGCATCACTCAGACTGCATTTCATGTTCTCACTAAGTAGATGACTCATGCCATATTTGTTGGATCGAACACTTTCATCACTTTTCCTGTGGACAATGGTGGCAGCCAATTTGTACCCAGCCATGTTCAGCAAAAGACAAATGAGATAAAGCTAGATCTTGTTGTCATGTGGAGTAGTAGCAGCAGATAACACTGACACGTTTAAGTGGAGACTTGATGTATCACATGTAATATTTCTTTATCAACACTGTTTGGAAATCCTGCAATCCCTTGACTAACGGTATAACAAAAGTAGACTCACAGAACCCACAGCTATTTAAGATGGATGACCATAGCCATTTTGAAAGCATCTAGAGATGGGGTGTTCAATGTTGCAGGTAGAATAGTTCATCTTTGTGACTTGTTTGTGGAGTCTTTCTGCATTCAACTTTGGTTATTTTACATCCTTGTAAAAGGTTTGGCAACCAGAAAGATTAAATAAATGGGAATTGCTGGACTCAGCATTCCCAGTACTATCGATGGGGAAAGAACCAGGTATCCCCTCTTTACAGAAGCAAAATGACCTGAGTTTCCACCACTGTCCACCTCAAGAAACATAACACAAAATCCAGGCATCTATGCTTGATGCTGATCAATTTACTATTAATGCCTAAATCAGCATAAACAGATAATAAACATGTGGTTGTGGAAATAATGGAAACATCCCTGGATGTCAAGCAGCTTAAATAAAACAGCTACTGTTTATTTTGTGAGGGAGTACTTTGTTAGGTTTACAGACCAGAAGAATAGGAAAACCACCAGCAGAGTTCTGCTTCTGATTCCTTTCCCACCTTCCAGGGAACTGAATAAATACCAACTCCTCACTATCAAAGACTCTTCCCAGACACTTCAGTTCCCTATTGTATTGCTTACTGATGTGTGACAGGGATGTTTTGATATATTTGTGCATACAGAGTGTAGTTGGAGAGTTCCACAACTTCTGGCAGTTTTCCATGTCTCCAAGTAAACTGTATTGTCCAGGATAGGAGGAAGAACAGCATATAATACAAATTGGCAAGGAAGAGAGAAAAGCACCAGAATATACTGCTAGAGCAATGGGAAAAAGCACAACAGTCAAATTCTGCTGAAGAGCATAACCAAAGACTTTGTGTGATATGTCCAGATAGTCTGTGACTATTTCTTTTAATTTTTGCCTTGTCCAATTCTTGGTTAAAGTCCATTAAAATCACTATTTGAAAGAATTATTCTCTCATTACATCTTTGCAATTTATTGGACTGTGCTGAGTGATAGGTTTATGGCTTCATTGATAAATAAATTAAAAGCTATAAAAATGCAGAATTTTCACATTTGAATGTGTGCAAAAGATCAATGGCAATGAAGTTGGGATCGACAAATTCAGGATATTTTGTTGAATGCAAAGTACAAGTGTGATCACAGTTTATAGTCATAAATTTATAGAGAAGGCTAGAGTTCCCAAAGCTAAAATGAAGTAGGCAAATATTTTAATTGCCAGAGGAAATGAATGTATTCTAATGTACAGAATGACATGCTAATCCACAACAGGTTGGTCCTACTAATGCATTAAGGGCCTGTCTGACTTGGGCGATTTTTCAGCGGACTGCCGGCGACTATCAAGCTTGCGGCATTGATTGAAAAACCGGGAACTGGAATGGCGAGTGTCAGAATGGAACACACACACACACACACACACACACACACACACACACACACACACACACACACACACACAGACGCACACAGACGCACACACACACACACACACACACACACACACACACACACACACACACACACACACACACACACACACACACACACACACACACACACACACACACATTGCAAAGGCGGGGGCCAGGGAAAGCGGGGGAGCGATGTCTGAAATTCACACGGTGCAAAGCCAAGGTGATACAGACACACATCACGATGAACAGTAAGGTTAAGCCAATGAAAATGCCTGGTCAGCAAAGGAGATTAACTAAAACTACCTACTACCAGCTCGACTACCTATAACTACATGGCGACCCCACTACAACTGCACCTACGACTACAAAAGTATTGATTTTCACCATGTTGAAAAATCTGTGGCGACCATACTGAGGCCGCGACTGGTTCCCAGAATGCGGGAACTCCTCGCAACCATGAAGGAGACTCACCAGAGACCACCAGCGAACATGTGGCGACCATGTGGCGATCATGCGGCGAGCGCAGAGTCTCCTGCACTCGCCTAAAAAGTCGCCTAAGTGGCACAGGCCCTTTAAGGATCTAGAATATAACTGAGGGGAGAATGAAAAAGAGACAGTTGAGCTTATCAAAATTATGACGTGGAGATAAATATCTCCAATAAGAAGGTATGGTTCATGTTCTAATGCTACCTGGGAAATATGGCATTTGGAAATAGTTTGATGGAGCGATAGGGGATATATGTGGTACAAAGGGATATCTTGTAGAAAGGAGAGATAAAATAGTAAGTTTTCATGCAGACCATTCACCGGAGAAAATCAAAGTGTAATGTGATCAGCAATATATCTAGTAGAGACAGTGGAATGAATGGCACTAAATCCCATGTCAAGAAGTGGGTAGAACACCAACAACACCAGTTCCTTTGAGAAGATCAGAAATTTGAAAGAGTGGAGAGATTAAATCTATAAATAATGTGGAAAATATGAATTACTCCTTTGATGTATAAAAGGGAAAATAGGATAATATATGTAAATATATGATTATACATGACATATGTGGAGGTTAGTTAGCGAATTGAACAAACCAGTGCACAGGTTAATGTAAATATATACAGTACCATCACCCTATATACAGTATTTATGCATTTTGTTTCTCATATACCCTGCTCTTTTGGAGTTAGAGGTGATGAATGTAATCACTTATATTGCATTAATATTCTCATGTGCTTGTTGCCCCACCCTTGATATTTCTCGTTTCTGATGGTTGAAATAAGCAGAGATCTTCAGGTCAGAAAGGGACATTTCCCAAACATTGACCAATAAAATAGATAGCTGTATTAGCATGTGTTCTGCAAGGGACCTGTGCATCTTTCCATTTTTAAATTAAGGACAATGTGATTGTGGTTACAGAGTTTGGGTAAACTAAACAAGGAAGCATTTGGTCTTCTTTCAGACATTATGAATGGATGGCAAGAGTTCCAATGATTAATAGGCATTTTACATGGAATGACATTCTCCTTTAGGGAGATGGAAGAGATTTGTTTAATTTGATTTGAAGTTGCGATGATGGGAGAAGCCACTTGTTCTTGACTCCACCTTTGTAACTGTCATGACATTTCTTTGAATTCTCAAAATTCTCCCCTTTCTCTTATCCTCTATTGATGGCACTGTTCGTTTTGTGGTACGGTGATGGCACTATCTCACCTGGTTAATATTTTTTTAACAAATTACAGAAAATGCCATGTCCTCCTCAAGATCAATTCCAGTATTTACACTTCCTTGATTAAGTCTGGATGCTGAATCTTTGTGTGGTAAGTCAGATGTTTGATTTCAGACTGGAGCAGCAATCAGCATGATCCTGACAAATGCTATATTATGCACTTTTAGTGATGTTTGGGAAATCTGATTTTTTGTCTTCACTCATGTCAACTTGGTGGCCAGTTGATTTTCCATTTCTCACAGCAGTTGCAACCAGGATTACCCACCTGCAACAAAAAAAGAGTTTTGAACAAGAGCAAGTCCTCCATTGTTCAGTATTGAATGTGGTCAATCATTTATAATTGATTTTGGTTTGAGAGACATTTTGTTTCCTGTCATGAAACTACTTATTCCTCGTTTCTTTCTTTTTAGGTGTTGATTCTACGAATCTTGATCTGAGGAAAAATATAGTAAGTCATTTTTACTTCATGACCTTGTTTCTTCCTTCCATGGATGGACATTTAAGCTATGAATGAATAAAAGATTGTCAGGATGACACAAATGCTGGAGTAACTCTGGGTTAGGCAGAGAAGGGTCTCGACCCGAAACGTCACCCATTTCTTCTCTCCAGAGATGCTGCCTGTCCCGCTGAGTTACTCCAGCTTTTTGTGTCTATCTTCTGGGTTAGGTAGCATTTCTGGAGAAACCGAACAGGTAACATTTCGGGTGGAGACCCTTCTTCAGTTTTGTTTTGATAATAGTGATGACTAATCAGTATTGATCAAATCCTTCCCTCTTAATATGTTGATTAATTGTTCATGATATAAATGAGAAGCTGCATTAATATTTTCCATATCTTGACTCATGTGCCTTCTCCAGCGACGGTGAATTTGACCTGAGCATGCCAGATTGGTTATGATTGGCTTGTTTCTTTTCGAGTTACTTCTCTTGCCAATAGTTCACCTTGTTCCGTCAAATGTACTGCTTTGATAGCTATGAGATTTCAAAGTTGATGATCTGACACAAGCACCTCCAATGATATATCAAACATGCCTGCATTAATGCAACATACTTTGACACTGAATCCAGAGAATATCTGACTCCAGCCAATGTAGAATTGCAGACACAAGGAACTGCAGATGCTGGTTTACAAAAAAAGACAGCGCAGAATTGCATATGTTAATGTAGCAGGTCTTGATTGAAGCTTTATTGAAACTGAGTATTATAATGGATGTCTTCACTTGCTTTGTTTGATGGTCATAGAGTCATACAGCCTTCGGCCTAATTTTCCCACGCCGACCAACATGCTCCATCTACACTAATCCCACATTTGGCCCACATCCCTCTAAACATATCCTATCCATGTACCTATCTAAATGCTTCTTAAACATTGTGATGGTACCTGCCGGGTCAAATGACAAAATATTATTGCTGCCCAAAGTAAAGACTGTCCTCCATTTCTAAATGGCATATCATGACTTCAGTATATTCCAAAAGGATTTACAGTCAATTCTACTTTTTGCATACAGTTACTGCTGTAAAAGAACATAGCATTCACTTTACATAAATCAAGCTCCCAACAGATTACAAAATGAGAAAAAAAGATAATGTATTTTCCTGATTTTTGTTGAGGGACTAATATTGGCCATGAGGCGTACTTGATTTTTCTTTGAAGGTGTCATGGAATTGTTATGTTCTCCTCCGAGGTCATTCTAATTTAATATGTGGACAGATGAACACACTGTCCACTCTCAGTACAGTACTGAGATATCTCTGCAAATCAGCCCTCAATTTAGATTATTAACTTACTATCTGAATGCAACAGTTGTTTGAGAACATGATTTTTAATTTAGTTTATGTTTAGTTTAGAGATACAGCACAGAAACAGGCCCTTCGGCCTTCCAAATCCGCACCGACCAGCGATCCCCGCACATTAACACTATACTACAAACACTAGGGACAATTCACACATATACCAAGCCTATTAACCTACAAACCTGTATGTCTTTGGAGTGTGGAAGGAAATCGAAGATCTCGGAGAAAACCCACGCAGTTACGAGGAGAACGTACAAACTCCGTACAGACAGCATCCGTAGTCAGGATCAAACTCGGGTCTCCAGCGCTGCAAGCGCTGTAAGGCAGCAACTCTACCACTGTGCCACTGTGCCGATTTCTTAATTAGTACAGGTGTCAGAGGTTATGGGGAGAAGGCAGGAGAATGGGGTTAGGAGGGTGAGATAGATCAGCCATGATTGACTGGCGTAGACTTGATGGGCCGAATGGCCTAATTCTGCTTCTAACACTTATGATCTCATGATCTTATGACGAGGTCTCTCCTTCTTCCCTTCCAAGGTAAGGTATCTAAACTAGCATGGATCATATGAGCAAAATCTTCAGAGCATGGCATCATCACATTTACATTAGTTGACCTCAAGGCTGTGCTTAATCTCATTGAAGGTGAAAGTTTCTTTTCTGATTAAATAATCAATGCCATTAAAAGCCTAATTTGACCAGTAACATTTTCATGTTAAGAAGATGCAATTTGTTAAGTATTACCATCAATTAAACACCCCCTCTTCAGAATATCAGCTATTTACTCCTGTGCATCACCAAAGAAATGAGGCAGATAAAAGCTGACCTAATCATTTTTATAGTAGCAGCTGCAGAAAAAAGCCACTCGCTCACCATATTAGCATAGAAACCAGCAGTGGGATTGGATCGATGTATGTGGGCATCATGTTTTTTCTATGCTTTGGGTGCTACTGCATTTCACATGAAATCCAAACATACCAAAACGCACAAAACATTCTTACATCAGTAAAAAACAACAAACAAATGTTGAACAGGCCGCAATTAGATTGTGGCAGAATTAGAATTGATGCTCATTGTTCGACTATTAAAAATAAGATTTTCTCTTTGCAAATAGTGAATTTTATTTAGATGAGATTTACCAAATGTCACATGGTTAAGTGGAACCTTCCCTTACCTAGAGTTCAGTCATTGCAATAGCCTGTGAAAATTGATGGCAATCTACATAGGAAGATTTATATTTATAAAAAGCCATTAATAACAAATATTGTGTCCCTGGACCAATAGCATGATCATGAACATTTTCAGTGGAAAATTTGCTCACAGATCTGTGATTTGCATGAATGCCAGAGAAGAGTTTGCAGTATTTCCAAAGATTATATGACAATACTGGAAAGATGCATTAAACAGAGACGGTGCTGCAGCTCAGATGATAATGTGGCCAACGTTTTTTTTAAAGCAGACTTCAAATATTAGCATCTAACCTTAAACAATAAAAAGTGCTTGTTGTTCTGCATTGCCAGACAGATTGCCCAGAAAATAAATAGCTCGCACAAAAGCTTTGCCAGCAACCAAAATAAATCCACTGCAGGCAAAACAGGACTCTGAATGAAAATGACAGCAGAACACAAAACAGAACAAAACTAGGCAGTGACATTGGCAGCGAGGCAGAGATTGATGAGAGTGCTTCCACTGTGATCAATTAGTTGGATTCTTATCTTTGAGATTTGGTGCAAGATAGCTTGTTAACTTGCAAAGCATCGGGTCACTAGGGTAGTATGATTTCAAGAAGCCACTCAGCTTCTCGTCCAGGGCTTATTGATACCAGTCAGCTGTGGCAAGATGCAGTTGTGGCTTGTCTCTCTAGTACAGCCCCTGGTAAAATGCTTGACTGACAGATCCGTCTACTCCATGAAGCAACATCTGCTATGTGCCCTGGAGTGGATAGGATAATATTTTCCCATGCACTGATGTGCGTTTTCATTATCAAGTGCTTATTCATTCTTCCTTTGTGATTCCATAACAATTTTTTGAATTTTTTTTTTAATTTAAAAAAAAATCATGTAATTGTTGTATGTATAGGAAGGAACAACAGATGCTGGCTTATGCCAAAGATAGACACAAAATGCTGGAGTAACTCAGCGGCTCAGGCAGCATCTCTGGAGAAAATTAATAGGTGGCGTTTCAGTTCGGAACCCTTCTTCAGATGAAAGGAGAGGTGGGGGGGGGGAAATATACCGGAGGCGAGAAAAATATATTCATACTTTAGTTGAGTTTAATTGTCACGTGTATCGAGGTACAATAAAAAGCTTTTGTTACGTGCTAACCAGTCAGGTTATAATCGTTGCATTATGTATAAAGCATTCATTAACTATTTGGGAAAGAGGGGGAAGGCGTACAATTAATTTGGAGGAGTAGGATAAAAAATTGACAGCCTGGAAGTTGCAAAGAGCTTTATCAGCAGCTCTGCATTAAACTATCAGCAACTGTCCCGTGCAGCTGTAGAAGTCACATTCTTGTCAGTGGAGTTCAGGTGGTAATGAGGTTTTAGAGTTGCTGGCTGACCCACTGAGTTACTCCAGCAGTTTGTGTTCTACACATTTCTCCCACTATCCCACCCACCCATCCCTCCCCCTTCTGTCCCCTTCCACCTATATCCCTCTATCTGGCATTTAATCTCATTCCTCTTTTCTCCCAATCTGACACTCTTTTTATCTCCTTTTTTCATCTCTCTAGCCTTTGTCCACCCATCTGCCAATGGCTTTTCCCTTGGGAAACCCACTCCCTTGGGTTCCTATCAAATCTTTTCCCTCTTACCTTAAACCTATATCCTCTGGTTCTTGATTCCCCTACTCTGGGTAAAAGATTCCGTGCATCTACCCTATATTTTATCTACACAATGAATTTCTAACATTACAACCAGGATTCAGAACAAATAAGAAAACCTTGAAGGTGTTTTAAAGAGATGGCAAAGTATGGGGTAGCTTCTTCATCAATGGCTGCTTGTGATCGAGGATGACTTACTTTCACTCCACGTTGTTGGGTTCGGAGGTGGCCAATGAGATCAAATGCAGCATATAGGATATGGGGGAAAAGCAAGAACAGGGCACTGATTCTAGATGATCAGCCATGATCATATTGAATGGCAGTGCTGTCTCGAAGGGCCGAGTGGCCTACTCCTGCACCTACTTTCTTTGTTTCTATGTAAATCCACAGATTGGAAGGGGGTAGGGAAATGATTAATTTGTGAGGCGTTGTGCTTCTTCTGCTGCTTACGCAGGACCTCTGTGTCCTGATGCATGGACGCAAGATTGTAAATACATCTCGTTAGGTTTGCAGGAGTTAGTAGAAATGGCATATTTCTTCAAATAAGTTTTCCGCACATTCTTTTCCACAAGTATTTACTATGACCTCCAGATTCATGGACACTTTCTTCCCAGCAGGCAACTGAACTATCCTACCGCATCCAGAGAGCAATCCTGAACTAGTATCGGACTACTTTGATCGGACTTTACTGACTTTACCTTGCACTAAACGTTATTCCCTTATCACGTATCTGTACATGTATTGCCTTTCCGTTGGCTGGTAAGCACACAACAAAAGCTTTTCACTGTACCTCAATGCATGTGACAATAAACTATGGTAAACTGAAACCGAAACAGAACTGATGTCCATCTGATGATATCTTCCCACAACAGACTTCAGCATACAGTGTCTGCTTTGTGAGCCCAGTGTGAGCCATGCCACTGACATGCCTTGCTCAATGCAACCAACTATGTGTATCTATGACCTCAATACTGGGGATGTTGGCATGAGAAATGATACTGACATTGATTTACTTAACCTTCCATTGAATTTGGAGGATTTTGTGGTGGTATTTTTCATATGCCTGCCGTAGGTAGTGCAGGACTCACTAGAATACGGGGTCTAAAAGGGGGCAAGATTTTGCTGTCGGTCAACGTTTTTCAGAGGAGATTTATGGGAGGAACTTGTGCACAATGCAGGGCCTCATGTTTAGCTCTAGGATTCTGTTGGCCAGGAAGCAAGCAGAATAATGCAATATATTGACTTACCGTAGCAATGAGTGCAAAATCTGGGCTGTCGTTACGTGTGAGATGGGGAATTAATTTTCAGATCACACAAGTGCCACTCTTGTAATTAAGAATGTTGTCTCACTCTTAACTTCTGCTGTAAATTGATTTTCTGTTTGTAAACTGAATCTCAGTACTGATGCTCATGATGTTGTGAATGATTTATTGGCTTCGGACCATTCAACTTGTCACAATTCATGGGAGTAGGAGAGAGAGATGTTTGCCTCTCTTTCCTCAATCACTGCGAATGGTGCATATTAAAACAGCAGCATCAAATCAATGTATCATTATTTTAATTGCAAATGTGGACGAACCAAGAGAACCGAAATCAAGATGGAACTTTTACAGTGATTGTCTAAGTAATATTACTGTTTGGCTTCAGTATTTCCTTTGTTGCTAAGTTATTTTAGCTACTAACTTGAATCAACATTTTTATGTAATGAGCATTATATTCATGGTAGTTATGCTCACATATAGTTTTATATCTGGCGTAACCACAAATTAGTGCTTGTCATATCACAGGCTGAAATTATACTTTTGCATTGGTGCTTAGGTTAAGCAAAAAGGTTCTCCTGTCATGAACAGCTAAAGAAATTAGACCTAAATTCTTTGGAGCTTAGAAGAGGGAGGACCAACATATTAGAACATGCCCTGTCATGTAGAAGAAGTAGATGGAGTAGGTCAAGATATTTCCACTAGTGGAAGAATCTCTAATGAGGGGACAATGATTTAAAACTGAGGCCTGTAGGAAATTGTCACAGAGCGGTGAATCTCTGGAATTCTCTATTTTCAAGGGTTGAAGAGGCAAGATTGTTGCAGATATTTTTTTTGAAGTATATTAATTTTGGAAAGATTCAGGAATCGAGGACTATGACAAACAGGCACAAAAGAAAAGATGGTGACTGGAGTAGGTGATATTGAATGGGGGCGAGGCAGGTTTGAGGGGCTTAGTGGCCTACTCCTGCTCTTATTTTGTTATACTGTTATGTTCTAACAGCTACTTGGAAGGAGAGCAAATCAATCCTCTTGGCACTGGATGCAGTGCCATCGTAGAGAAGGCTGTCATGTCAGCAGCAGCTCCTGTGTAATGATCATCAATAACAGTCTTAAAATAATGGCGCTGGTTCAACCTTTACTTTTTACTAAAGTGAGACACAAAATGCTGGAATAACGCAGCGGGACAGGCAGCATCTGGATAGAAGGAATGGGTCTGAAGAAGGGTCTCCACCCGAAACATCACCCATTCCTTCTCTCCAGAGATGCTGCCTGTCCCGCTGAGTTACTCCAGCATTTTGTGTCTACCTTCGATTTAAACCAGCATCTGCAGTTCGTTCCTATATACTTTACTTTTCACGCACTACTTGAGTTCTTCAGCCATTCGCAGCAACTCAAACGTGGCTGTAGAGCATTTGCTCAGGCGCAGATTTCAGTTCATGATGTTCTTCCAATGAAAGATAGAAACTTTATGCAACCATCTTATTGGAATGTGACCAGTATCTCCATCAACTGAGAGTGAGTCACGTTCTTTAAAGCTGAAGTTGAATATCAGAAATGATGGCTTGATGGGTGATACAAGATGGAAATGCAGTTCAAAGTGTTGGTGGATGCCAAATGTCATGTGGGTCAAATTTGAGTTTAGTTTAGTTTTGAGATACAGTGTGGAAACAGGCCCTTCGGCCCACCGAGTCCGCGCCGACCAGCGATCCCCGCATAATATCACTATCCTAGACACACCTGGGACCATTTATAATTATACCAAGACAATTACCTACAACCCTGTATGCCTTTGGATGTAGGATAACCCGGAGAAAACCTCCACATGTAACAAGGAGAATGTACAAACTCCATTCAGACAAGGACCCGTAGTCAGGATCTAACCCAGGTCTCTAGCGCTGTCAGGCAGCAACTCTACCACTGCGCCACCATGCCGACCTACCAGTTGTTCTAGGAATTTCTGAGCTCACATTTGGAATACCGGGACACTTCATGAGATCATAGAGTATGCAACTGAAATTCTGAGCATTCCTTCAATATTGTAATATCTGAAATGCCAATATTTCGTACCATGAATAAAATCAAATAATCTAAATTGTTATGATGGTAATGCATGATGTTGATCATTTAGACTGTTATTATGTAGTAAAATGGAAAGATATTAATACACAGTGTCCTGATACTTAGTACATAGAGGGATGAGTCCATCCACAAGGATACTTTCATGAGTTGAACTGCAGTTATTGTCTTTTTCAAATAGTACCATAAATGTGAACTTTGAAGGTGAAGAATTAATCAAAGATAGCGCAGCGGTTGAGTTGCTGCCTCACAGCGCTTGCAGTGACGGAGGCCCGAGTTCGATCCCGACCACAGGTGCTGTCTGTATGGAGTTTGTACATTCTCCTCGTGACTGCGTGGGTTTTTCTCTGAGATCTCGGGTTCCCACACTCTCACACTCCAAAGACGTACAGGTATGTTGGTTGATTGGCTTGGTAATGTGTAAATTGTCCCTAGTGTGTGTAGGATAGTGTTAATGTGCAGGGATCGCTGGTGAACGTGGATTCTGTGGACCAAAGGGCCTGTTTCCGCGCTGTACCTCTAAACTAAACTAAACCTGTCTCCACAATGAAATTTGAAGGTGGTTGTTGACATGGAGCAAGCTGCCCTCTCCTTGTCTTACAGCCAAAGTCTAAATTCAATTAAACTGTGTAAGGATGTAATTTCAAGGGCATCTAATTGTAATGAAAAAGTGAGTTGAGAGCAGGTGACCTCAACCAGGATACTGTATGGATAATTTGAATAAATTATGATGATGACTACAGGACATTGTGAATTAATTTTTAGTATAATTAGAATGGAGACCTGCGGGCTCAGCTGATGTGTTGCAGATGCAGAACTTCTAACCCGAGAGCATATTTTGTAACATGACAGCACATCTCAGAAAAGGCTTCAGCATTGCAGTGTGTCATTAAGGAAAAATAACAGTACCACTATCAAACACATTGGGTGCGCATGACTTAATAAACTGCAAAAAAAAACCTACTTATGGGTTTCCTTCAGGTATTGGAGAAAACTTAAATATATTCATAAAGATCTGCATTTCTCTGATATTAAGTCAGAAGTCTTAAAGCAATTGTCCTCAAATTTGAGGGAAAAACATTCAGAAGTGGGAAAGCTAATTCAGGATTACAGGTTAATTGAATAGATTAAGACTGAACTTCAAACTGGTATTTCTCAGCTCCCCAGCGAAAAATGTATAATACGTTTTAATTATAAAATATTTCCATCACAAACCCTATTATCGTTCCTTTTCTATGGGGCAAGACCAGGACCTGTCCTATGACTTTCATTAATACTCCTTCATATTTAACAAACTGATATTAATCACCTATCCATGTTTACCTCTTTTATAAATGGTGTGTGGCTCATCACTGTAGAGCAGACCATCCTTAAGGTGCTGTACCACTTGGGCGACCTAATCTGCGAGTTTAGAAGAGTGTCTTTGACCTTCAACCTCGCAGCATGGTCGACACGTGGTCCTAGGAGGTCACTGGAACTCTTCTTCACGCTCGAGGGAAGTTCCCGAATACTCGTGGCCTCAGCTAGTTCGCATGTCTGCATGTCGAAAAAATTTCCGCGAGTAAAATTTGGTCGGCATGGTTCTTTTTAACTCGTAATGCAGTTGAGTGGGGTTGCTAATTAGTTACAGGCAGTCGAGGGCAGCCATAGGTAATCTCCTTCGCTGACCGGGCATTTTGATTGGCTCATTGGAGTTTTCAGGACCAAGGAAAACCAACTGGTAATGTTAAATGCTCGCTAAACTTTGTTGTACTTCTTAAAAGTGTCTCCACTCCTTCTCTCCCTTTCTCCCCCCTTCTCCCTCCCCCCCCCCCTTCTCCCCCCCCCCCCTTCTCCCCCCCCCCCCCCCCCTTCTCCCCTTCTCCCCCCCTCTCTCCCCCCCTTCTCTCCCCCTCTCTCCCCTCCTTCTCTCTCCCTCTCTCCCTCTCTCCCCTTCTCTCCCCCCCCCCGCGCTCTCTAAAGGACTTACCGTTACTATGCAGCCGTTTTACCTTCGTCTTCATCGCGGGTGTGAATTTCAGACAGTGCTCCCCCGCTTTCCCTGGCCTCCACCTTCGCGATGTGTTTGTGTGTGTGCGGTCAGTCGATCCAGCTCGCAGTTTCAACGCGGACGGTCGATCCAGCTCGAGGCTTTCCAGGCGAGTGCCCTCGAGCTTGAAGGTCGAAGACACTCTTCTGGCCTCGCAGATTAGGTCGCCCCAAGTGGGACAGCCCCTTTACGAACTACCACCATTATTAAAATCACAGGAAAAGTAACTAAGCTGGACAGGCGATCGAGAATTAGATATTGACTTTAATTGGGACTAAAAAGTCCATTATTTAACTCTTACCAAGTACATATAAGTGGCACATAAGATGTGATGGTAGGATAAAGTTTAAAAAAATGTGAAATATAAATAAGGAGAAACATGGAATTGTGAAATAACACAACACGCAAGGAACCATCAGGTCTTTTGTGCCTGTGATAGGTCTTTGAAATTCTTAACCAACAAGTCCTTCTTCTAGTCCTTGGAGATTATGCCCATTCAAATATTTACCCAATTCTTTTTTCTTATGTTATTGTTGAAGCTGCTTCCTCCACTTATTTTAGGCAATGCCTTCAAAAGTTTCCAAAGCATAAAGTCATCTTGCCTCCAGCTCCTCAGTCAATCATTTTGGATTTGTGTTCTCCAATTGCTGTCCTCAATCATTATAAAGTGTTTCTGGATATTTAGTATTTTCGGAAAGAACTGCAGATGCTGGTTTAAATCGGAATCTGAAGAAGGGTCTCGACCCGAAACGTCACCCATTCCTTCTCTCCGGAGATGCTGCCTGTCCCGTTAAGTTACTCCAGCATTTTGTGTCTACTCTGGATATTTAATTATTTACTCTTATCAAAACCATTCGTGTTTTTGAGCACCTGCCATATATCTGCTCTGAAGTTGTGTTACGTAACTTTCATTTACGTAATACAACTAACAGACTGAAACATCCAAATAACTTCACAAGAATAGTAAATAAAATGAACACTGAGTGATGAAGATTTGAAGGTACATGATCAAAGGCTTGGCATATAAGCTTAGCTCATTCCCTCAGGTCCCACAGTACCTTTTCACCAAAGACCAAATATTTATCCTTAGACCATTATTTGTTCATTCCAGTATATATATACACACTGTAAATGAAATACTTTGTTTTTTCTGTGCTTGCATGGTAATTCCATAAGTGACATTTGTCCCTGACATTTTTTTTATGCATGAATATTATCAAAAGGCTATAAGGTTATGTGATAGGAGCAGAATTAGGCCATTTGGCCCATCGAGTCTGCTCCAACATTCAATCATGGCTGATCTATCTCTCCCTCCTAACCCCATTCTGATGCCTTAACCCCATAACCCCTGACACCCGTACTAATCAAGAATCAATCTATCTTTGCCTTAAAAATATCCACTGGCATCACCTCTGCAGCCTTCTGTGGCAAAGAATTCCACAGATTCACCACACTTATGGATTATGGATCAGTTGGGAAAAGATGGTAATCAAAAGGCAAATGAAGAAGAAGAAATAAAATGAGTGGGAAGTAGCTAAAGGAAGTGCTTTGATGGGAGAGGAAAGAAGCTGGAATCTTAGCTTTGAGGTGGTGGAAGAAGGATGGTGATTACATTATCTGAGTTGAGGTAAAAGTGCTAATTTGTCATGAAGGATTAGTGCTGAGAAGTTGATGAGTGGCAGCATGGAATGTGAGTGAAAGAAAAGGAACATGAGGTAGAATCGATGAGTGTAAAGGTATCCACCTAAGTTGCCCAGAGGGAGAGAAGTACCAAAGTGAATCGAAGAAGGGGAAGGACAGTAGTGCTAGTATGAAGTGAAAAGGTAGGAGAGTGGGTTAGTGTAGGATTTGGATGAGTTGGGATCAGCTGAGTTCTGATCCGCCTTTGAAGACTCTAATTATCTCTTGTACCTTTCAGCCACAAATTAAAAACTTAGAGATAAATAAAGTATTAAAATACCTTCTTTGGAAATAAATAACATATTTCTTCCCAGAAACTTTGGTGCATTTAGATAAAAATGGACGCAGGGCCAAAATGGTCGCTGAAGATTACAAAAAAAGGTTTAAAATGATGTGAAGATAGTGGGAATATCGTTTGGGGTAGGGTTTTTGAGAGGGAAATATCTGGTGCAGGACATTGGTAGCAACAATAGTGAGATGATTGGAAGAGTGTTGAACAAGAGGACTCGGGTAATTTGATATTTCATGTAAGATTGACGTTGCTGTATAGTGAACCTTGTTCATCGCACCAGTTGTGGGCTTGGCTTTGGTAATATTAGTAATCCCTGTAACTCTGAAGAAGTTTAATTTTCTGGATCTGTGAGAAATAAATCAGTTTTGGTTAATTTTTATTTTAAGAAAATAAATCTGTTAAGATAGTTTTGCACAATGTTTTCAAGAACATTCAAGCAGAATCTCATGCACTTCCCATCCTTACACCAGCTCTCCTTCTCCCCCATCCTCCCAACCCCCCCTCCTCCTCGCTCCCCTCCCCCACTCCCTAGCCCCCCCCCCCACTCCCTTCATTCCACCCCCCCTCCTCACTCCCCTACACCCCACTCCCCTCCTCTCCCCCTGCCCCGCCCTACAGTCACTAAATAATCCAGCCAGTGTATTGGAGGTATGTGTACTTTTGTTAAACTCTGTTTGTTTGTTGAGATATAGATTACAGATTGTGATCCAGTGGTCCCTTCGAGCTCTGAGGTTAGTTCCCAAAGCTCACCATCCCTTGTTGCTCCTTACATTTTGTACTCTTGCTACCCGTGTTAAAAGAAATAGTGACTGGCAAGTATTTTGTTTATTTTGGAAAGTTAGTGAATTATTTATCCAACATTTAATATGTCTTTCAGGTTTTGTTGTTTTTTTGCCAACATAAGATTGCCCGGGGCTGTTATGGAATACATGGTTTCTTTTTGATCATTTCTGAAGATTTTGACAGAATATCAAATTGACACTTTCCCAATAGCCTTCTCTCGAACAACCAACTCCACCCTACACACAAAGGCAGAAGCCACAAGTGATAAAAAAAAAACCTCTTCAATCCACTTGTACAAACACTTCGTGGCTTCTCTGGCTGATTGTTTTTAACTTCATTGATTCTGTTTGAAGGACAAGTTGCTGAGTCACTACCTCTAATTTCTGGGGGTCTGAGGTCAAGGCACTTGATCCCAAGAGCAATAGATGCAAGTGAACTTCTATTGAAGCCAATTAATGATTACAAGTGAAATATGCTGCTGTCAGTTTGGCTTTAATCCCTGTATATGTAGACCTGCAACAGCAAAGCTAAAATCTATTTGACATGCAGTTTCAGCTCTGAAGTGATGTTAATGAAAATCTTTACAGTAGCATGTAATGTTGTCAACCTTTTCAAATGCTTAGTTGAGGCAATAAAGCAGGAGAACATCTTCCAAGTATTACTTTAATTTAGTTTATTTAGCTCAGAGGGCGGTGGAGGCCGGTTCTCTGGATACTTTCAAGAGAGACCTAGATAGGGGTCTTAAAGATACCGGAGTCAGGGGATATGGAGAGAAGGCAGGAACGGGGTACTGATTGGGGATGATCAGCCATAATCACATTGAATGGCAGTGCTGGTTCGAAGGGTCGAATGGCCTACCCCTGCACCTATTGTCTATTGTCTAATGTTTACAGATACAGCATGGATACAAGCACTTCAGCCCACCCTACATGGATAGGACAGGTTTGGAGGGATATGGACCAAGCGCACACAGGTGGGACTAGTGTAGCTGGGACATGTTGGCCGGTGTGGGCAAGTTGGGCCAAAGCGCCTGTTTCCACACTGTTTCACTCTATGACTATGAGTCTATACTGACCTGTTCAAACTTTCTCATCACACAAGGAGCAATTTACAGAGGCCAATTAGCTTAGCAACTCCCCTTAAATTTCACACGTGGGAGTGAGAGTTCGGTGACTGCCGGCGACTGTCACAGTCGTAGCAGGTCACCGAAAAAGCGGCGACTGGACCTCCCCTACGAAAAGGTCTACGACAAGCTACGACAACCTACCACCTAATCGACGTCAAGCTACCGACAACTGGCGACCCATTAGGACGTCCACCTACGACCACACCTACGACAACTTACGACCACACAGGCGACAACTGAAGTCAACCTACATCCACCCGCGACAAGCTCCGACAAGCAACAACCCTGTCGGTGACAACTGAAGACAACTGAAGACAATGCAGTTGCCGGTACCTGTCGCCGGTTGACGTAGGTTGACGTGGGTAGTCACAAATGGAATTCACAGAAGTCAGCACCCGGCGACAACCAACGTTACCTGGCGACAAACTGCGTCATCCTGGCGATAACCTACAACAGCACCTACGAGAGGGGAAGACAAGCTACATCAAGCCCACAGTCGCCGAAAAGTTTTGAACATTTCAAAATCCAGCGGCGACCTGAAACACTTTAAGGATCTTTAGGCGACTTGAGGAGACAACTCACGACCATACAGGCGTCACCCTGTGAGCATGTGGTGACAGCCTAGCCGCCTGTAATCGCCGGAAAAAATTGCCTAAGTGGGACAGGGGTTTTAGGACTGAGATTAGGAAAAACTTTTCCACCCAGCGAGTTGTGAATCGGTAGAATTCTCTGCCACAGAAGGCAGTGGAGGCCAAGTCACTGGATGTTTTCAAGAGAGTTAAATTTAGCTCTTAGGGCTAAAGGAATCAAGGGATATGGGGAAAAAGCAGGAACGGGGTACTGATTTTAGATGATCAACCATGATGGGTTTGTCGGTTAATTGGCCTCTGTAAATTGCCCCTTTTGTGTGTGTGTAGAATGGATGTGAAAGTGGGATAACATGGCACTAGTGTAAACAGGTGATTGATGGTCAGCATGGACAGTGTATCTTGGACTGAACAAAGAAGCAAAACACAATATATTGCAGAGAGGAGGGAAACCAGAAAGCAGTTCATGTCTGCAAAGATTGCACGCCAAAGAAATTGAAATCAAATTCAGCAAATTTGAGCAGAGGGACATTGTAAAACTGTGCACTACAGAATGCCAGTGTGAGACCCCAGAAGTGGGTTGATAATTGAAGTTGGCAATATCAAAAAAAGGAGACACCTTATGCGCATAAAGTGCATATTAAAAACATTATTCAGAAACCAGAGTTTTATAGTGATAATTATTTGTGTCCACCAGCAAGAAATACACCGTCTCTTTCAATTTGGGGCACCAGAAATAAAAACAAATCTATCACTACAACAGGAATTATATACAAGGACAGCATGTGGTCAATAATGAAGCACATGTGGAAGCTATAAAAAGGTTGCAGAATAAGTCTGCAATGAAAGGCTGGAACTTAGACCATGCATGGTGAGTGGAATCCAGTCTATTAGAAATAGGTTGTCTAATGTGAAGGAAGGAACTGCAGATACTGGTTTACACCGAAGATAGATGCAAAATGCTAGTGTAACTCAGCAGTTCAGGCAACCTCATTGGAGAAAAGGAATAGGTGTTGTTTTGGGTCAATGATGTCTGTGAAGGGTCTCGACCCAATTGCAGCATTTGGTACCATTTTCTCCGTGAGCTCCGGTTTCCTCCCACACTCCAGAGATCTACAGGCTTGTAAGTTAATTGGCTTCTGTATATTGTAAATTGGCCCTAGTGTGTAGGATTGTGCTTGTGTATGGGGGTGATTGCTGGTCGAGGCGAACTCGGTGGGCCAAGGGCCAAGGGCCTTTTTGTGCTGTATCTATCTATAAAGTCTAAAGACCTGACTTGGAATTTATCAAAGAATGGGAATATTTACAAACTTTGATAACATGTAATTTGGAGACAGTCTTTTATCTCTTGAGTTAGTCTCAGAGAGCTGGTTCGCTAATGGCAGTCATCATTGCAAGAATCCAGAGCAGGCGGTGGAAAGGAGGAAATTTGGCACGGAATGCTTTAGCAAGCAAGTTCAATTATATCTGGCAATGCTGATGAGGCTTTGTGAGTATTGGCTAAGAACTCAGTGGCCATAACACTTTTTGTTGTTTACAAAGTTACTGAAGCATAGATTGAACTATACAGCATGAATTAAGGGAGAACTATTTTGCAACATTGAAACAAGTTCTCAAGATTCAAGGAGATAAATCGGATTTGGCACAGTCTTATTGAGATATATTGTAGCCAAAAGATCACGAGTCATTCTGAGCAGAGTCTTGGTAGATTAATAATGTTGGAGACAATCCAGAGAGGGCAAGTCAGAGGAGATCACTTTTTAATTCTAAAGGGACTTCAGACAACTGGAAAAGTCCAGAGTTTATAGGCAGTTGGGGTACAATTCGAATCTAGGCTGATGCACGAAGATGGAAAACATGATGGAACAATCAAATTAGAAGATAATAGACAATAGACAATAGGCGCAGGAGTAGGCCATTCGGCCCTTCGAGCCAGCACCACCATTCAATGTGATCATGGCTGATCATCCCCAATCAGTACCCCGTTCCTGCCTTCTCCCCATATCCCCTGACTCCGCTATCTTTAAGAACCCTATCTATCTCTCTCTTGAAAGTATCCAGAGAACCTGCCTCCAGCGCCCTCTGAGGCAGAGAATTCCACAGACTCACAACTATGTGAGAAAAAGTGTTTCCTCGTCTCCGTTCTAAATGGCTTACTCCTTATTCTTAAACTATGGCCCCTGGTTCTGGACTCCCCCAACATCGGGAACATGTTTCCTGCCTCTAGCATGTCCAAACCCTTAACAATCTTATATGTTTCAATAAGATCCTCTCTCATCCTTCTAAACTCCAGAGTGTACGAGCCCAGCTGCTCCATTCTCTCAGCATATGACAGTCCCGCCATCCTGGGAATTAACCTTGTAAGCCTACGCTGCACTCCCTCAATAGCAAGAATGTCCTTCCTCAAATTAGGGGACCAAAACTGCACACAATACTCCAGGTGTGGTCTCACTAGGGCTCTGTACAACTGCAGAAGGACCTCTTTGCTCCTATACTCGACTCCTCTTGTTATAAAGGCCAACATACCATTCGCTTTCTTCACTGCCTGCTGTACCTGCATGTTGTAATTGGGCTCATGGTAGATACTCATGTACTAAATACAATGTAGAATTGTTGCTACTGTCATAGGTGATAATTGCTAATAGCTTGTATTACGTTTAATGCGAACAATTGATGTCTGGAAAACATGCAATTCAATGTATTTGTAGTTTAGCATTGTATAAAGAAAATATATAAAGTTAGCACATCTTTAACAAGCTCAGTAGCCTACAATTCCCTGGATTATTTCTACTTCCCTTCTTAAATAAAGGAACAACATTAGCTACTCTCCAATCCCCTGGGACCTTGCATGAAGCCTGAAAGATCTTTGTCAAGGTGCATGCAATCCCCTCTCTTACCTCACTCAATAACCTGGGATAGATCCCATCAGGTCCTGGGGATTTATTCACCTTAATGCTCTTCAAAATCGCCAACAACTCCTCCTCCTTAACCTTAACTGCCCACACATATTAGTATTCTCCACTGATCTCACAGTGCTCTACGTCCTTCTTGGTGAAATCAGATGCAAAGTACTCACCTATAATCCCAGACCCCAGGCAGAAATTCCTTCCATATCCTGGAATATATTTGTTTGGTTGGATTTTTACTTATTCGCTGGAAATTTATTGTTCATTCCAAATTCCCCTGGATTGAGGAAACCATTCAGAGATAACTAAATTGTTGGGCCTGAGATTACATGTTGACCAGATTGGATGAAGATAACAAATTTCCCTCCCTAATGACATCAGTGGATCCCATTGAGTGTTTGCAGCAATCTAGTATACTATACTACAACACCAGTATACCCACCTCTTGAAAACAATTAGTTGCATAATTTCATATTGTTGAGAATTGCTTTAATTCCAGATTTATTTAATTACTCGAATTAACATTCACCCACCAAGGTGGGATTTGAACTCCAGGCCATGGATCGATGGTTTCAAATCCTATTTGTGAGTCCAATAATTTAATCAACACACTGACATATTTGTACGTCATTTTCTGTAAATGACTAGTTGATTGTATAATTACTATTAGTTGCCTCTGCAAGCAATAGTACCAAAAGCACTACAGACGCTCTCATCGGAAATCATGATCCAATGTTTCCGACTATGTGGGAATTGCAGCTTCATACAACTGAGTTTTCCCTTCCATCTGACCTTGTGCCAGGACCAGTGGATGCTGACACAATGGAACATTTCTTGTTCTGAATCCAAGGTTCAGAAGAAAATATGTTTATAAAAATTACGTCAACTCCTTTGTGAGGAATTAATTAGAGGGCCATACAGCATGGAAACAGGCCCTTCAACCCAACCTGCTCACACCGACAAACATGTCCCAACTACACTTGTCCCACCTGCCTGTTTGGCCCATATCCCTCTAATCCTGTCTATGTACCTGTCTAATTGTTTCTTCAATGTTGCAAGATTCAAGAGATTCAAGAGAGTTTATTGTCATGTGTCCCAGATAGGACAATGAAATTCTTGCTTTGCTTCAACACAACAGAATTATAGAAGGCATGAATACGGAACAGATCAGTGTGTCCATATACCATTGTATAAATATATACACACATGAATAAGTCAAACAGATAAAGTGCAAATAAACAGATAATGGGTTATTAATGTTCAGAGTTTTGTTTGAGTTGAGTTCAATAGCCTGATGGCTGTGGGGAAGAAGCTGTTTCTGAACCTGGACGTTGCAGTCTTCAGGCTCCTGTACCTTCTACCTGAAGGTAGCGGGGAGATGAGTGTGTGGCCAGGATGGTGTGGGTCCTTGATGATGCTACCAGCCTTTTTGAGGCAGCAATTGCGATAGATCCCCTCGATGGGAGGGAGGTCAGAGCCGATGATGGACTGGGCAGTGTTTACTACTTTTTGTAGTCTTTCCCGCTCCTGGGCGCTCAGGTTGCCGAACCAATCCACGATGCAACCGGTCAGCATGCTCTCTACTGTGCACCTGTAGAAGTTAGAGAGAGTCCTCCTTGACATACCAACTCTCCGTAATCTTCTCAGGAAGTAGAGAAGCTGATGTGCTTTCTTGATAATTGCATCAGTGTTCTCAGACCAGGAGAGATCTTCAGAGATGTGCACGCCCAGGAATTTGAAGTTCTTGACCCTTTCCACCATCGACCCATTGATATAAACGGGACTGTGGGTCCCCATCCTACATCTTCCAAAGTCCACAATCAGCTCCTTGGTTTTGTTGGTGTTGAGGGCCAGGTTATTGTGCTGGCACCATTTGGTCAGTCGGTCGATCTCTCTTCTATACTCTGACTCGTCCCCATCAGTGATACGTCCCACAACAGTGGTGTCATCAGCGAAATTGATGATGGAGTTCGTACTTTGACCAGCTACGCAGTCATGAGTATAGAGTGAGTACAACAGGGGGCTGAGCACGCAACCTTGGGGTGCTCCCGTGCTGATTGTTATTGAGGCTGACACCTTTCCACCAATTCGAACAGTCTGGTCTGTGAATGAGGAAGTCGAGGATCCAATTGCAGAGAGATGTGCAGAGACCCAGTTCTGCGAGTTTGGTAACCAGCTTGGAGGGGATGATAGTATTAAATGCCAAGCTGTAATCAATGAATAACAGCCTGATATATGAGTTTTTGTTGTCCAAGTGGTCCAGAGCAGAGTGGAGAGCCAGCGAGATCGCATCCACCGTTGATCTGTTGTGGCGGTACGCGAACTGCAGTGAGTCCAGGTTTTTGTCGAGGTAAGAGTTGAATTGCGCCATGATCAACCTCTCAAAGCACTTCATCACCTACCGGCGTTAGTGCCACTGGTCGATAGTCATTGAGGCACGTCATCTTACTCTTCTTGGGCACTGGCATAATTGATGCCCTCTTAAAGCAGGTGGGGACCTCAGACCTCAGAAGTGAGAGGTTGAAAATGTCCGTAAAAACTCCAGCCAGTTGGTCCGCACAGGTTTTTAGAACACGACCGGGTATACCATCAGGTCCAGGTGCTTTTCGAGGGTTCACCCCTCTGAAGGATTTCCTGACGTCGGCCTCTGTGACTGTGACTGAAATGCCATCACAGCAAATGGGGACTCGAGAAGGCACATCAGTATTCTCCCTATCAAAGCGTGCGTAAAACGCATTGAGCTCGTCAGGGAGTGATGCTACGCCGACATACGAGCTACCTCCTGATTTTGCCTTGTAGGAGGTGATTGCATTCAGGCCCCGCCACAGCTGCCAAACATCTGTCTCATCCTCCAGCTTGGAGCAGAAGTCCCTTTTGACCTTTTTGATGGCCTTACCAAGGTCATATCTGGACTTCTTTTAGACCACTGTATCATCAGACATGATTGCCCCGTGTCTGGTCATCAGGAGAGTGCGGATCTCAAAGTTCATCCAAGGCTTCTGATTGGGAAACACTCGGAAGGTTTTTATTGGGATGCAGTCCTCCACACATTTCTTTATGAAGTCTGTAATGACTGTGGCGTATTCGTTCAAGTCCGTTGCCGAGTCCCTGAACATTGCCCAGTCTACAGACTCCAAACAGTCCTGTAGTTGTTCCTCTGCCCCCCGACCAGCTCTGTACAGTCCTCACCTCTGGGGGTGTGCTTAATTGCTGCCTTTAGGCAGGAAGAAGCAGCACCAATTTGCAGTATGGTCGGATTTACCGAAGTGAGGGCGAGGAATGGAGCGATAGGCATTCTTGATGGTGGTGTAGCAGTGGTCGAGGGTGTTTGGTCCTCTGGTGCAGCAGGAGACATGTTGGTAGGAGACCTGCCTCAACTACTTCCTTTGGCAGCTCGTTTCAAACACCCATCACCCTTTGTGTGAAAAGATTACTGCTCAGATTCCTATTAGATCTTTCCCCCTTCACCTTAAACCTATGTCCTCTGGTTCTCGATTCACCTACTCTGAGCAAGAGACTCTGCATCTACCTGATCTATTCCTCTCATGATTTTGTACACCTCTATAAGATCACCACTCATCCTCCTGCGCTCCAAGGAATAGTGTCCCAGTCTGCTCAACCTCTCGCTATAGCTCAGACCCTCGAGCCCTGGCAACATTCTCATAAATCTTCTCTGTACCCTTTCCAATTTGACAACATCTTTCCTGTAACACGGTGCCTAGAACTGAACACAATACTCTAAATGCAGCCTCACGAGCGTCTTATATAACTGTAATATGACCTCCCAACTTCTATACTCAATACTCTGATGAAGGCCAATGTGCCTAATGTCTTTTTGATCATCCTATCAACTTGTGATGTCAGATTAAACATATATTTTGTGTATATTAACAGCCGTTTTCGATAGGCATGAAGGAACTTAAAAAGTTAATAAATCAGAACTTGATCCAGAACGTATATAGTTGCAAGATGAGCCTGATGCTGTTACTAACATAATGAAGACATGTGCTATGTAGCTGAAATCTCAGTGATATGAATGGCTTGGTAGATAACACGAGTGGGGTGGTTTTACAAAAACCATGCTCTTACCCACTGGGAAGAACATTTTATGAAATTACTCCTGAGGTTTTCAGATTAATCAACCAAGGTGTTTTTCAGTTATAATGAAACTTATTAATTATTTCTTGAATGTAATTAATTTTGAATTAACTACTAATTACAATTAAACTCTTCATACCCTAGATTCAGAATTTGCATATTCAATAAGGAAAAAGAGAAAAAAATGGAGTTATAGAAATCCCATGGCATTCTTGGGTTTGTCCCACAGCTCTGTGTAGAACTGAATTACTTTTAAAGTACAGTCACTGATGGACAAATGCAGTCAGTTGACAACAAGCAATGTTTGCAGGCAGCACTTTTAGATGACTTGCACCTAACAATGTTTTGATGGAGCTTAGGATGCCAAGAGTATTGGTCAGTGCAAAGGAAGATATTTATTTGCTCTTCATATAAAAACAGCTTGGAATTATTATATCCCACAAATGAAAAACATAGTCTTGGTTTATGAACAGCCCTAAATCTGACCAAAAACATTTGCTGCAAATACCTATGATGGTTTAGGGCCAAGTTGTGGACAAGTTCATGGTGAATTTGTAATTCCTTACTTTAATACATGAATGGTATTATGATTAATATAGTTCAATGATATATTAGTCATAGTTTTACAGCATGGAAAATGGCCCTACAGCGCAACTTGCCCACACTGGCCAACATGTCCCATCTACACTAGTCCCAATGTTAATATTGGCTAAATTAAAGACACCATAAAATGGAGGATCCCTGCACTTGTCAGAATTGCTTAACCCTTGTGAGCTGAACTTTACAGGCTTTGATTGGCGCCAGCCAGTGTAGGCTCAGACTGATATGCAGGATGGTGAGGGGTCCAGGTGTTCTCCGTTTCTCTTAAATTGATACCATGTATAGCAGTTTTGCAAACTTACCTTAAATGCATTATTTCTATTGGATCGCTGCAAAAGCGTTGTAAATAGTATAAATAATGTTGCAAGAACAGGTCATCCTGTTAATTGCTGATTGGTCGAACTGTTGAGCCTTGGAGAAATTGTTAGATTCACAGGGCACATGTTTCAATGTTTGTTCTTGTTTGCTTCCTTCTAGAACTTTCTTTCTTATACAATGTATTAGATGCTGTATTGTTAGGTGCTGCGAGAGTAAGGCAGCAGTGCACAGTATTGTTGTTGGAGGCCGCTTTGGTGAAATGTTTTATTTTAACCTTTCACAATCAAATACAGATGTTTAGTCATATATATAATCACACAAATTATAGATTTTAAAATTTTTATTTGGACTTTCCTCATTGGACCAATCCACCGATGGAATAGACCTGGACCTGTGCGAGGTCTTGCAATTAAATTTGCTCCAAGCCTTCATCAGTCACAGTATAGATTATAGAGATTGGCAGGTCATGTTGCAGTTGTATCATGCTCAGTTGGTGAGACCACATTTAGAATATTGTGTTCAGTTCTGGGCACGATGTTATAGGAAAGATATTGTCAAGCTTGAAAGGGTTCAGAGAAGATTTACGAGAATGTTGCCAGGACTAGAGGGTGTGAGCTTTTCGGTAGAGGTTGAGTAGGCTGGGCATCTATTCCTTGGAGCACAGGAGGATGAGGGGTAATCTTATAGCGGTGTATAAAATCATGGGAGGAATAGATCGGGTAGATGCACAGAGTCTCTTGCCCAGAGTAGGGGAATCGAGGACCATAGATCCAAGGTGAAGGGAAAAAGATTTAATAGAAATCTGAGGTGTAACTTTTTAACACAAAGGATGGTGGGTGTATGGAACAAGCTGCCAGATGAGGTAATTGAGACAGGGACTATCCCAACATTTAAGAAACAGCTAGACAGGTACATGGATAGGACAGGTTTGGAGGGATATGGACCAAGCACAGGTAGGTGAGATTAGTGTAGCTGGGACATGTTGACCGGTGTGGGCAAGGGGCTGAAGGGCCTGTTTCCACACTATTTCACTCTATGACTCTATGTTCCATGATCATGCCATGAATTCCTATATGACCACTGTCTCAAACAGAACTCGGCTCCTTGTAACGTTGATGGCTTATTCCATTCTGAACTGAGCTTCACACAATTCATGTCAAAAGTTGCCTTTGTCCCCTAATATAACATAATTGCAGGATTTGGCCTCAGTCCCCCAGGCCAGCTCCTCCATTCATTTGTATTATGAGTCATCCACATCTTAACTCTGACTGGCCTTACCATTTCTGCACTATATTAGTTTAGTTTAGAGATACAGCACGAAAACAGGCCCTTTGGCCCACAGCGTCCACTCCGGCCAGCGATCCCTACACACTTACACCATCCTGCTCATAAGTGAACGAGTCAAGGCAGTTAATTTATTCTGCGATCTCAGCTTGTGCTGTTGCTGAGATTGATGCGGAGCATGAAGCTGTCAGGGCTTCTCATCCTCTGAATTCCCCTCTCACTCTGTAGGATCGTATCTTTTTTCTATGTTTCCCTGACAAAATATAAACAATCCTGTTTGGCCTTGCATCTATATCCCGCAATCCATATTACCCTGCTCGCTTTGTGGGGCTGTCTCTGTCAACTCCTCCCTCTTATTCTCTTTCGCTCTCTCTGCCTTATGAGATTTACATCTAGCTGTGTGGTGAACCATGGACTTGTATTCCTATCCTGCAACTTATAGTGTGAAGCGCCTTAGCATCAGCATGTGTCATCATCATACTGCCATGGTTCCAGGTCATCGTGAATGTATTTTTGAGATCAATATTGCAAGATGAATTTGTGATCATTTCGGGCTCTAGGGGATCATTTCACAGACTATGCCTGAACAAACAGCAGCAAAGACAGAAACCTTGCTGTGAATTTTCAGTGTAAGCACAGTCAGGAGATGATGTACGATGCAATATGTAACTGGTAAAGGCTCAGTGTGCAAGTGAGGTACATGTTCCAGAGATCCGTAGCTCCCTCATCATAAATGGATGTGTTAATCTGCTTCTGTGGGCTCACAGCTCACCCCATTCATGTCGTACATACGGGTGTCAGAGGTTATGGGGAGAAGGCACGGGAATGGGGTTAGGAGGGAAAGATAGATCAGCCATGATTGAATGTTGGAGTAGACTTGATGAGCCGAATGGCTTATGATTTTATGATCTTATGACATAGCACTTTGACAAATGCGGGGTGCTCGATGGCAGGTGGGATTGAACTGCACATGTATAGGAGTTGGCAATGAGATGTTTGCAAGTCATAGGAACCAAGGGTGGGATAAATGAAACCACCCATCTGGCTTATTCAACTGAAGATTGACTGAGATTACCAAATGGAGTATTTTCTTGAAGATAGACACAAAATCCTGGAGTAATTCCGCGGGCCAGGCAGCATCTCTGGAGAGAAGGAATGTGTGACGTTTCGGGTCGAGACCCTTCTTCAGACGCATTTCGGGTCGAGACCCTTCTTCAGACGAAAAAGCTGGAGTAACTCAGCAGGTCAGACAGCATCTCTGGAGAAAAGGAATAGGTACTGTTTTGGGTCAAGACCCTTCTTCAGTCTGAAGAATTCTTTGATGAAGGGTCTCAGCCTAAAAAGTCACCTATTCTTTTTCTCCAGAGATTTGGGTCTATCTTCAGCTTAAAACAACATCTGCAGTTTCTTCCTACACATAGTGTTGTTTTACCTATATGGGTGTTTCCATAAATAAGGGTACCAACCTGTGATATGGAGGCCTAATTTGAAAGTTATTAAATCATAATGAAATAACACAGAATTAAAAATGGACCTACCTATGATCCTTTTGACCTAATTTGTGATCAAAATTTACCAAAATTTGACCAAAATGTAATACTTACAAAATTTGAAAAACAAAAGAGGAAAACAAATTATAAAACATATGAGACATATGGGACACTTACTGATTTCGAAGCTCCCTTACAAAATGTCGGCACCTAACCCACCACGAGGCCTGTAGTTCACGCCAGGATCATTATAATAGCGTTTGAATATTTTTTTAATGGCGATGAGTGCAAAATAAAACTTATCGCGCTATAAATAGCATAGACAATGGGAGGGACTACAGAATGAGGTATCGCTAAAATAGGTGAGCAAACTAGATTTTTATTTCATAATTTTAAGTTCCATTCATTATTAAGTATTTCAATGGAAAGCTGAAACACTAAATATAAACAATAAAAAAAGAAACAATAAATATGAAATTGGTTCACACGTGAGACATTTCACACGTGACCAAAGGGGCACAGCTACTCACGTTCTGCTGCAAAAACTTGGGGCATCAGAAAACCATCTAATCGGGTGATAAATGATAAAAAGCATAATCTGAATTTGGCTTATATAGAGTTATTTAATTGCAAAATTAATGTAATCTTTCTGGTATAAATTAGCCTAAGGATTTGATGAAATCCTGCTTGAAACATGTCGCAAAAAAAGGCAAGAAAACACAGGGATGTATCTGATATTTTTCTTTGTAAAAAAACGATTTATTTTTGCTTCATCCCATTATTTTGGCTACACACCATGATCTATACTACTTAAAATACAGGATATGAAACAATGGGAATATTACGTAAAAAACAGGAAAATATCCTGGAGTTTGGAGACCTTCAGTTTCACTACTGAGTGCTGTATTTACGGAAACACCCATATATGAAATATGTTGCATGTTCAAGATTAGTTTTAGTACTTTTAATATAACTTTGTTAAAAATTTGCTACACTGCATTGCGTGCTACAACCAAATAATGTAAATTCTCACAAACTAACCCAAAGTATGAGGAGGCAAAAGTTCCCAATGAGTACAAGAGAGTGTAAGATGTCACAGAGTCATCATAGATGCACCAAATCTCTTGCCCAGAGTAGAGGCAGAGGACAGAGGATTTAGGTGAAGGAGAAAAGAATCTGAGGGGTAAATTTTCACACAAATGGGTGGTGGGTGTATGGAACAAGCTGCCAGAGGATGTAGTTGGGGCTGGGACTATCCCAACGTTTAAGAAACAGTTAGACAGGTACATGGATAGGACAGGCTTGGAGGGA